>NC_053028.1:507522009-507822009 GCF_003073215.2 Triticum urartu | reverse complement strand
TGACAAGAAAATAAGGTTTCTACGATCTGATCGCGGAGACAAATATTTGAGTTACGAGTTTGGTCTTCAATTAAAACATTGTGGAATAGTTTCACAAACTCATGCCACCTGGAACACCACAGCATAATGGTGTGTCCGATCGTCATAACCATACTTTATTGGATATAGTGCAATCTATGATGTCTCTTACCGATCTACCACTATCGTTTTGGGGTTATGCATTAGAGACAGTTGCATTCACGTTAAAAAGGGCACCATCTAAATTCGTTGAGACGACACAATCTGAATTATGGTTTGGCAAGAAACCAAAGTTGTCGTTTCTTAAAGTTTTGGGTTGTGATGCTTATGTGAAAAAGTTTCATCCTGATAAGCTCAAACCCAAATCAGAGAAATATGTCTTCATAGGATACCCAAAGGAGACTGTTGGGTACACCTTCTATCACAGATCCGAAGGCAAGACATTCGTTGCTAAGAATGGATCCTTTCTAGAGAAGGAGTTTCTCTCGAAAGAAGTGAGTGGGAGGAAAGTAGAAAACTTGATAAGGTAATTGTACCTTCTTCCTTATTGGAAAGTAGTTCATCACAGAAATCTGTTCTTGTGACTACTACACCAATTAGTGAGGAAGCTAATGATGATGATCATGTAACTTCATATCAAGTTACTACTGAATCTCGTAGGTAAACCAGAGTGAGATCCGCACCAGAGTGGTACGGTAATCCTGTTCTGGAAGTCATGTTACTAGACCATGACGAACTTGCGAACTATGAGGAAGCGATGATGAGCCCGGATTTCGCGAAATGGTTTGAGGCCATGAAATCTGAGATATGATCCATGTATGAGAACAAAGTATGGACTTTGATGGATTTGCCCGATGATCGGCAAGCCATAGAAAATAAATGGATCTTCAAGAGGAAGACAGACGCTGAAAGTAGTGTTACTACCTACAAAGCTAGACTTGTCGAAAAAGGTTTTTGACAAAGTTCAAGGTGTTGACTACGATGAAATTTTCTCACTCGTAGCGATGCTTAAGTCTGTCCAAATCATGTTAGCAATTGTCGCATTTTTATGAAATCTGGCAAATGGATAAACAAAACTACATTCCTTAATGGATTTAAAGAAGAGTTGTATATGATGCAACCAGAAGGTTTTGTCAATCCTAAAGGTGCTAACAAAATATGCAAGCTCCAGCGATCCATCTATGGACTGGTGCAAGCATCTCGGAGTTGGAATATACGCTTTGATAAGTTGATCAAAGCATATAGTTTTATACAGACTTGCGGTGAAGCCTGTATTTACAAAAAGGTGAGTGGGAGCACTACAACATTTCTGATAAGTATATGTGAATGACATATTGTTGATCGGAAATAATGTAGGATTATTCTGCAAAGCATAAATGAGTGTTTGAAAGGAGTTTTTTCAAAGAAAGACCTCGGTGAAGCTGCTTACATATTGAGCATCAAGATCTATAGAGATAGATCAAGACGCTTGATAAGTTTTTTTAATGAGTACATACCTTGACAAGATTTTGAAGTAGTTCAAAATGGAACAGTCAAAGAAAGAGTTCTTGACTGTGTTACAAGGTGTGAAATTGAGTAAGACTCAAAGCCCGACCACGGCACAAAATAGAATGAGAATGAAAGTCATTCCCTATGCCTTGGCCATAGGTTCTATAAAGTATGCCATGCTGTATACCAGACCTATTGTATACCCTACACTAATTTTGGCAAGGGAGTACAATAGTGATCTAGGAGTAGATCACTGGACATCGGTCAAAATTATCCTTAGTGGAATAAGGATATGTTTCTCGATTATGGAGGTGACAAAAGGTTCGTCGTAAAAGGGTTACGTCGATACAAGTTTTGGCACTGATCCGGATGACTCTTAGTCTTCATCTGGATACATATTGAAAGTGGGAGCAATTAGCTAAAGTAGCTCCGTGCAGAGCATTGTAGACATACAAAATTGCAAAATACTTACGGATCTGAATATGGCAGACCCGTTGACTAAACTTCTCTCACAGGCAAAACATGATAACACCTTGTACTCTTTGGGTGTTAATCACATAGAAATGTGAACTAGATTTCTAACTCTAGTAAACCCTTTGGGTGTTGGTCACATATCGATGTGAACTATGGGTGTTAACCACATAAAGATGTGAACTATTGATGTTAGATGTGAACTAGATTATTGACTCTAGTGCAAGTGGGAGACTGAAGGAAATATGCCCTAGAGGCAATAATAAAGTTATTATTTATTTCCTTATATCATGATACATGTTTATTATTCATGCTAGAATTGTATTAACCGAAAACATAATACATGTGTGAATACATAGACAAACAGAGTGTCACTAGTATGCCTCTACTAGACTAGCTCGTTAATCAAAGATGGTTATGTTTCCTAAACATGAACAAAGAGTTGTTGTTTGATTAATGGGATCACATCATTAGGTGAATGATCTGATTGACATGACCCATTCCATTAGCTTAGCACCCGATCGTTTAGTATGTTGCTATTGCTTTCTTCATGACTTATACATGTTCCTATGACTATGAGATTATGCAACTCCCGTCTGCCGGAGGAACACTTTGTGTGCGACCAAACGTCACAACGTAACTGGGTGATTATAAAGGTGCTCTACAGGTGTCTCCAAAGGTAGATGTTGGGTTGGCGTATTTCGAGATTAGGATTTGTCACTCCGATTGTCGGAGAGGTATCTTTGGGCCCTCTCGGTAATGCACATCACATAAGCCTTGCAAGCATTGCAACTAATGAGTTAGTTGTGAGATGATGTATTACAGAACGAGTAAAGAGACTTGCCGGCAACGAGATTGAACTAGGTATTGAGATACCGACGATCGAATCTCGGGCAAGTAACATACCGATGACAAAGGGAACAACGTATGTTGTTATGTGGTCTGACCGATAAAAGATCTTCGTAGAATATGTAGGAGCCAATATGAGCATACAGGTTCCGCTATTGGTTATTGACCAGAGACATGTCTCGGTCATGTCTACATTTTTCTCGAACCCGTAGGGTCCGCACGCTTAAGGTTTCGATGACAGTTATATTATGAGTTTATGAGTTTTGATGTACCGAAGTTTGTTTGGAGTCCCGGATGTGATCACGGACATGACGAGGAGTCTCGAAATGGTCGAGACATACAAATTGATATATTGGAAGCCTATATTTGGATATCGAAAGTGTTCCGGGTGAAATCGGGATTTTACCGGAGTACCGGGAGGTTACCGGAACCCCCCGGGAGGTATATGGGCCTTAGTGGGCTTTAGTGGAAGAGAGGAGAGGTGGACAGGGCTGGGCCGCGCGCCCCTCCCCCCTAGTCCGAATAGGACAAGGAGAGGGGGCCGGCGCCCCCCTTCCCTCTTTCTCTCCTCTTTCCCCCTCCCGAATCCTATTCCAACTAGGAAAAGGGGGGAATCCTACTCCCGGAGGGAGTAGGACTCCTCCTGGCGCGCCCTCCTTGGCCGGCCGCACCTCCCCCTTTGATCCTTTATATACGGAGGTAGGGGGCACCCCTAGATACACAAGTTGATCCACGTGATCATATTCTTAGCCGTGTGCGGTGCCCCCTTCCACCATAGTCCTCGATAATATTGTAGCGGTGCTTAGGCGAAGCCCTGCGACGGTAGTACATCAAGATCGTCACCACGCCGTCGTGCTGACGGAACTCTTCCCCGACACTTTGCTGGATCGGAGTCCGGGGATCGTCATCGAGCTGAACGTGTGCTAAAACTCGGAGGTGCCGTAGTTTCGGTGCTTGATCGGTCGGGCCGTGAAGACGTACGACTACATCAACCGCGTTGTGCTAACGCTTCCGCTGTCGGTTTACAAGGGTACGTAGATCACACTCTCCCCTCTCGTTGCTATGCATCACCATGATTTTGCGTGTGCGTAGGAATTTTTTTGAAATTACTACGAAACCCAACAGGGGTCGCCTGCAAGCTCCCGGGGGCTCCGCCGGGTTGGGCCGCGCCGGAAGCCGACCTCACCTTCGACTCGGAAGACCACCCCGGCTCCACCGCCGGCTCAAGGATGCTTCCGATGCTCTGCACGCGCACCATCTGCAACGTGGGCGTCACCAAGACCCTCATCGATGGTGGCGCCGGCCTCAACTTGCTCTCTGTGGAAGCTTTCAGCCTTCTTCATGTGCCGCTCGAACGGCTCGGCCTCAGCAAGCCCTTCACAGGAGTAGGCGGTGGAGCTACTCATCCCTTGGGGCAGATCCACCTCCCTGTCACCTTTGGCACGCGGGATAACTATCGCACCGAGCTGGTGGACTTTGACATCGCCCGCATCGGTCTCCCGTACAATGCCATCCTCGGGTACCCGGCCCTCGCTCAGTTCATGGTGGCAACTCACCCAGCCTACAACCTCATGAAGATGCCAGGGAGCAAGGGCGTCCTCACCATCCAAGGGGATGCTAAGGAGGCCGTGATGGTGCTCAGGCTTGCCTTCAAGACCACGGCAGCGGCGCAGCCAGCCGGCGCCGGAGGCCAAGGAGGCCGCGCCCACCAAGAAAAAGCAGTTGTTCACCCAAGACAAGGCGGAGACCAAGCAGGTGCCAGTCGACGAGGATGGGTCTTCAGGAACCACCTTCACCATAGGAACTGGCCTTAACCCGGGGCAAGAAGAAGCTTTGGTGAGGTTTTTGTGCGCGAACAAGGAGATATTCGCGTGGGAGCCCGTTCAACTGGTAGGGGTCCTGAGAGAGGTAATCCAGCATCATCTAAAGGTGTGCCCCAATGTACCCCCCGTGAAGCAGTGAGCAAGACGGCAATCCACTGAGAAGCAGGCCTTCATCGTCCAAGAGACACGCAAGCTGGAGGCGGCAGGTACAATCCGGGAAGTTCGATACCCCGAATGGCTGACGAACCCCGTTGTAGTACCGAAGAAAGGAGGGAAGGAACGGATGTGCGTCGACTTCACCACACTAAACAAAGCCTGGCCCCAAGACCCGCTCCCCCTTCCATGCATCGATCAAATCGTCGACTCCACCGCTGAGTGCGATTTGTTGTGTTTCCTGGATGCATTCTCTGGATACCATCAGATCAAGATGGCGGTGGAGGATGTGGAGAAGACTGCCTTCTTGACACCATGTGGGGTGTACTGCTACACCTGCATGCCTTTTGGCCTTCGCAACGCGGGCGCAACCTTTCCGTGGCTGATGCACATAGCCTTGGGGCGGCAGCTCGGCAGGAACACAGAGGCCTATGTTGATGACATAGTGGTCAAATATCGCAAGGCGAGGACGTTGATTCAAGACTTGGAGGAGACCTTCGAGAGCTTACACCAAGTGAACTTGAGGCTTAAACCGGAGAAGTGTGTGTTTGGCGTCCCATCCGGCAAGTTGCTACGGTTTCTCGTATCCCACAGAGGGATCGAGGCGAACCCGGAAAAGATCAAGGCCATCGAAGACATGAGCCCACCGTAGACCCTCAAGGAGATGCAAAAGCTGGCATGACGGGTGGGCGCGTTAGGGCGTTTCATCTCTAAGCTAGGCGAGCGCACCTTGCCCTTCTTTAAGCTCATGAAGAAGAAAGGCCCCTTCGAGTGGACCCGGAGGCCAACCAGGCCTTCCGAGACCTCAAGAAATACCTCACCAGCCACCCGGTGATGGTGGCACCATGACCTCTTGAGCCTCTTTTGCTCTACCTTGCCACCACCCCGTACTCTGCTAGCGTGGCGTTGGTGGTGGTTCGGGAGGAGCGTCAAGACAAGGGTAGAGCTGATACAGCACGGGGCCAGAGAGGTGCAGCAAAGCCATCAGTGGCGGAGGACCTAGCTCAGCAGAGCAACATCGCGGAAGCTCCTGAGGGCGGTCAGGTCTCAGGAGACCCATCACCTTAGGATATGCCGCAATCTACGCGGGACCCGAGCCTGAATAGTGTACCGGCCCTCGTCGAGCACCCGGTGTACTTCGTCAGCACTGTACTGCGGGACGCGAGGGCACGCTACCCCATGCCGCAAAAGCTCCCGCTCGCACATTTAGTGGCCTCACGCAAGCTGCGGCACTACTTCCAGGGGCACCCCATCAAGGTCGTCTCGTCTTACCCGTTGGAGAGGATACTCAGGAGCCCAAACTCAGCCGGAAGGGTCGCTGAATGGAACATCGAGCTGCAAGCATTTCAGATGGAGTTTAGCACCACCAGGGTCATTAAGGGAGCCGCGCTCGCCGATTTTGTGGCAGAATGGACAGATGCCCCGGCTCTTGAGGAAGGAGAAGACCGGTCCACCTCCCAAGGAAGCGAGGTGCCAGACGGCTGGGTCATGTATTTTGATGGCGCCTTTGCGCACCAGGGCAAGGGGGCTGGAGTAGTGCTCATCTCGCCCACTCAGGACAAGCTTTGCTACGCCGTGCAACTCTGCTTTTAGCATGGCGAGAAGGTCTCCAACAGTATCATAGAATACGGGGGCCTCATAGCCAGCCTGAAGGTTGTGGCTGAGCCACCAGGCCGTATGGCCCATCTTCACCAAGAAAGCGCCCAAGACCCTCGCGAGGGGGATGACGCAAGACCTCCTCTGGAGTGGCCTAGCTAGGCAGGCTCACGAGGAGCGGAGATGTCAAGGCGAGGCGAACCTCACGAGGCTCTCGTGAAGTGAGCCGTGACGATCGGCACCAGGCAGGCGCCAGGCGGGCACCAGCGCGCACAACATCCTTGTTTCCTCTTTCGTGCAAAGGGGGCAAGCGCAGCCGCGGAGTACCGAGGCCTCAGGCAAAGGTTGCCATTTTGGTGCAACAAGACCAAGACCATGGACTGCAAGACGGAGGTCACCGTGGAGCCCAGAATAGCATCACTGCCAGGAAATTGTGCAGGTGAAGACTACTTTTGTCAGGATAGCTTGTACTAGATGTCCCCCTTCAAATTAGCCCGCCATTGTTGGCTCCCTTCCCGCTCGATATTTGGGAAGAGGACCAGGGCCTCTATAAATAGGACTAGCCACCACCTTAGAGAAGGAGAGAGACCACCCCCACACACACAAGCTCACCGAGCTCAAGAACGCCTCAACCTCAGGAGGCCGTTCTTCCCTTGTATGGTTCATCATCAGCCCAAGAGGCAATCCATCACCACCACACTGGAGTAGGGTGTTACACCACAACGGTAGCCCGAGCCAGTATAAACCCCGTGTCCTTCTATGTTGTGAGTTTGTCAAGTTCGTCCGTAAGATCTTAGCGAGCTAGAGAGTAGAGCGGTTGGAGGGAAAGACTTCACGCGCACCCTAGTGTTCGAACCTTAAGGGTTTGCCGGAACCCCACATCCCGACAGACACCACGTGAAAGATGCAACCAATATAACTATGCCTAGTTAAAAGTGTCCCATCATAAATGGCATTTCAACAAATTAGAAGTAGTGCATGCTATAAATCATATCAAAGATGCAACTAATATCACACTGCATATACTGAAGGTGTCTCGTCATATTGATTTATGCGGGATACAAAAAAACAATAGTTTTATGTGAGGACATGCTTAATAGACAGATGTACTATGTACTAAATACAGGAAGGCATGTCACATTAACAGGTATAATGTAAAAGCTAAGCAGAATAGCACATGCAGTCTAACCAGATTGGAAGAATTACAATCTAGACACAATATGCAACATGCAACCACATATCACACTGCCAAGTTAGAGCAAGCACCTGCGATGCTAGTGTAGGGGAAATGCGGTAATCAACTACAGAGCTACGTTCACTATCTTCATCTAGCCTTGTTGTCAGTGTCAAAACTGGCGGATCTCGGGTAGGGGGTCCCGAACTGTGCGTCTAGGCCGGATGGTAACAGGAGGCGGGGGACACGATGTTTTACCCAGGTTCGGGCCCTCTTGATGGAGGTAAAACCCTACGTCCTGCTCGATTGATATTGATGATATGGGTAATACAAGAGTAGATCTACCACGAGATCAGAGAGGCTAAACCCTAGAAGCCATCCTATGGTATGATTGTATGTTGTGATTGTTGTCCTACGGACTAAAACCCTTCGGTTTATATAGACACCGGAGAGGGTTAGGGTTACACAAGGTCGGTTACAAAGGAGGAGATATCCATATCCGTATTGCCTAGCTTGCCTTCCACGCCAAGTAGAGTCCCATCCGGACTTCAATCTTGTATCTTCATAGTCTAATAGTCGGGCCAATGGAGATAGTCCGGCTGTCCGGAGACCCCCTAATCCAGGACTCCCTCAGTAGCCGCTGAACTAGGCTTCAATGATGATGAGTCCGACGCGCAGTATTGTCTTTGGCATTGCAAGGCGGGTTCCTTCTCCGAATACATCACAGAAGAATTTGAATACGAGGATAGTGTCCGACCATGCAAAATAAGTTCCACATTCCACCGTAGAGAGAATAATATTTTCGCAGATCTAATTTGCTGGCTTGTTTTGGCAGCATGATGTTACGTCATGGCCCGGTGGTTATTCGAACCGTTTCTTTTAACCAGCCCCGCACATAACGCGAGGCAGTTTTTCGACACGTCTTGTCAAAGCAGAGATCGTGTCCCCTTATTACGGGATTCTCATCAATACGGGCATGGGTAACCCAACCGCGCCATCAATTGCGGTGTTTGGGGGATAAGCAAGTTTTACCAGGCAAGTGGGGATGCTTAGTTTCGTCCGCGCATATAAAGGGATAAGGATTAACCTTTCTATCCACGCCTTCTTCCTCCCTTACCCATCCGTTTTCGCACACTCGAGCTCTAGCGCCCAAGTCCGCACTTCCCACCTTGACCTTCTCCAATCATGTCCGGAGCGGGAGGCAGGTGGATGGTCTCCTCCGTCATGGAGGGAGACATCAAGAAACTGAGGAGAGCCGGATACCTGCCCGACGACATCACGCACCAGCACCCAGATGAGGGGCAGCTCATCCCCACCCCAGGCCCCATGAGAGGGTAGTATTCCTCACCCATTTCCTCCACGGACTGGGATTCCCTCTCCATCCCTTCGTCCGGCGGCTCATGTTTTATTACGGCCTGGATTTCCATGATCTGGCCCTGAACTTCATCCTTAACATGTCAGCGTTTATTGTCGTGTGCGAGGCCTTCCTCCGCATCAAGCCCCACTTCGGCTTATGGCTGAAGGCCTTCAATGTCAAGCCGAAGGTGGTGGGCGGACGCCAGGCGGAGTGCGGAGGCGCCATGGTGGGCAAGATGCCCAACGTAACATGGCTCGAGGGCTCCTTTGTGGAAACCATAAAGGGGTGGCAATCGGGGTGGTTCTATATCACCGAGCCGCGCGACCCTGCATGGGTAGCGGCCCCCGAGTTCCGATCTGGCATCCCCACGCGGCTCACCTCCTGGAAAGAGAAGGGTCTGTCCTGGGGTAGTTCGAAAGAGCTGACCGGACTCCAAACATGTATTCAAAACATGGTGGACAAGAAGCTCAAGCTTGTCAACATAGTCCAAGTTATGCTCATCTGCCGGATACTCCCGTGCCAACAACAGGAGTTCAGCTTGTGGGAGTTCAATCCGGCGCAACACCGAACTCTGAACAGGCTCTTCGACACGACTCATGAAGACGCCTGGAGGGTGCTGTTCAAAAGTGCTGAGGTTCCCCCCCTATTACTGAGGATCGCGGATTCAGGGCGAAGCGCCAAGCCAGTGCGGTAAGCTGCTTTACCTTTCATAGGATACTTATTTTTTATATAAATTGACTCTATGCGGGATCTAAACTCCCATACCTTTGACAGGACTGGCAGAAGATGGCCGGACAGATCGAATGTCCGGCTCCTTTGCCCGAAGGCCTCACAGACGCTCTTCTGGTGAAGATGTTGACTCCAGCCCCTTATACGGTGCCGGAGAAGACCAAGAAGGCCAAGGGAACCCGAAAGAGTTCCCGACGCCAGGCGTCGTCGGACTCACTGTCCGATGACTCTGCGGCGCACTCTTCCCCCGAAGACGAGGAAGAAGAAGATGCTCCCCCACCGACTGGGGGAGACAAGAAAAGGAAGGCCGCCCCAACCAGGGAGGCCGGAGGGTCCAAGAAGGGAAGGACTCTCCTTCCGGATGGTTCCACCGCCTCCGACGAAGGCGAAGACGAGTGGTTGCCCAGGGTCAAGCCCCCGGGGAGATCCGTAAGTATTCAGATACCAGAGTAACTCATAGGACTCCTTTGTCGCACTGCTTTCCCTAACATCAAACGCAATTATGCAGGACGCCACGAGCCAGTATCGATGTATCATCGGACGACTCCTTGGGCTTGTCGGACATGGATAGCGATCCAGTCCCGACCGCCACCTCCCTTCATCCTGCCGACGACGCTGAGGTGTTGTCTCAAGAGGCAACGGATCAAGGGGAGACAGTCCCGGAGGCGCCTCAAGGCGACCTTCCGGACTCCAGGAGCCGAGGGGACGGGGCCCCTGAGAGCTCCGAGTTCGGCCCTCAGCCGAACACCGCGCCGGAACCTCCAGCGGTTCCAGGCTTGGGCAGGCGGCCTCCTTCTAAGAGGGGAAAGACGCCTGTGCCGGTGACCTCTATCTATCCAGAGGCACCGGACAATCTGCTAGAAGCGCTTCGCAGCGCTTCCATCGACGAGGAGCACCGCACTATCATGAGTGAGGTGATCCAGAAGGTTCAGTCCGCCAAGAGCAGATTGACTGAAGCATGTGCCAGCCTTCTAACAGGCTTCGAGGTAAGTGTTTTAAAGTGTAGTAGAAATATTACCGCATAGACAGTAGCCCCTGATGCTTTGTTCGGTGTTCACAAAGAAAAGCCGAACAGAGGATCAAATAATACCGCGGGAGTCTAATATAAGTGTGTCAATATGCATATGCAGGCTTCGTTGCTGGCGTCCGCCGCACTAACTGTGGAGGTCGCCGTACTGAAGCAGGACCTCAAGGGGTCCAGGAAAGAGCTCGGCCTTGCCAAGAGGCAGCTCGAGGAGAACAAGGGTAAGTAATACCCTGTCTTATGTATATATATAAAAGAGGACACGATTGCAAAATGACAGGATCATTGTATGTTTGCCAGGGGCCATGACCGAGGTGGCGACCCTGAAGCAAGCGCTAACCAAGGCTGAAGATAAAGTGGCCAAGGAGCGCGCCGAGCGAGAGAAATAGGAGGCTCGGGTGGGCGAGGTGCAGCAAGAGCTCCAGGCTCTTGTGGCAAAGCACGAGGCGTTGGAGCTTGACTTCAAGACGCGGGAGTCTGAGCTTGCCGCGGCCCTCGAGAGTGTGAAAAGTGCCAAGGCCGAAGCCCAAAAGGCCCTCCAAGAGATCGACGCGATGAAGAAGATAGCGGCGGGTAAGGCTTTCTATATGCAAAGCAAGCATGTAAAAGTAAATTACCGATTACTTACCCGGATCCGGAGCTCTTCAGGAGCATTCGCAAATTTGCCCCGCAGTGTGTCCGATGCCGCACAATTTTACCAGGCCGAGGACGAAAGCTCGACGGAGAAGCTGTTCTGGTCTCAGTATGCTGAGGCCGAACATCCAGTGCCAATGAGCGACCAGCTGAAGCAGATGGTCAAGCTACATAAGGCGGCCGATCAGGCCATGAAGAGCTTTATAGTCCGGTTGTGGCCTGGCGACGTACTTCCGAACAGCTTCTTCAGCCTGGTGAGGCGGCTTGTGGATGCCTGCCCGCAGCTGGAGGTCGTCAAGCGATCTGTCTGCATTGAAGGTGCACGCCGGGCTTTCGCCCATGTGAAATTGCAGTGGGTCAAGCTAGACGCCGTGAAGCTGATCAAGGAGGGGCCGCCAGAGGGCAAGGAGCACCGCCACCCCGAGATGTACTACAAGGGTGTTCTGCCAGGTGCCCGTCTCATCGCGGACGAGTGTTCAAAAGATGTAATATTTGAATGAGACTTGCTCGTTTTATCCTGTATGTATGAAAACTTGTTTCATATGCGCTATGCAACGCTTGTTGGAATTTAAAATATTACCTTCTGTTTGACTGTTTATCCAATCTGAGAGATGGCTTGTCCTCGGCTTTTGCCCCTATGCCACGAGTGCTGGGGTGTTCGGGATAAACCTGAGCACTCTTGTTCCCATGTTTGGGTCCTTCGAGGGAGGTCCTCAACACAATGAACAAGGCAACTAGACTAATAATGCTTTATCACTCTCACTTAGCCATAGAATTCTATAATTTTAAATTTCGGCGAAGCCCCTGGAATTCGGAAGGCCGAATTCGGGGCGCGATACACTCCTGTAAGCCGGACAGGGCCGGCCCCTCGCCCTAAGCGGCATAAGTCTTTAGGGACTCGAAAAACCTCGCCGAACAGCGACCAGTCTCTCGCCTTATCATGACAGTCAGTTTTAGCTTTCTCTACTGAGGTGCTAAGCCCGGCAGAACCAGGGCACAATCGCAGTAGTTCTCCTAGCGCTACCTTAGCTGATAGAGCGGAATGTAAGGTACCAAAACATAGGAGCTGGGCAAACCCAACATTTGACCAAAGACATGATTCGGAGCTGATGCATATAATGCTATAAGTTCGGGGTGCCACACTTGTGAAAGTGTTCGGACTTTTCACACCGTATTGTGGGGTACGTAAGCCCCTGGTGTATTGGCCGTACCATAGTGTACGGTTGCAAGGCGTCATTAATGAACACACACATATATATAACAAGAATGCAATAGTAGTCGTAATGTCATGCATTGTTTATTAAAAAATTGTGTTAAAGTAGAGTGATATAGATAGTGCGATAAGCAAAGAGTAGGACTATGTCCCTTCCAAGGGCAAGCTGAGGAATGATATTAAATTGAATATTTCACTCGTTATTGTAATCAACCTGGGAATTCCGTGATATAACATAGTTGTCTGCCTCCTTGGTTGCTGCATCATGTGTTCGGCAATAGTGCTGCCGGACAGTGTTTCCAGAGATTAAGGTCTTGAATGAAAAAGAAAAATAACCGGACGGGAAGCCCCTAGTGCGGTTTAGGCCGCGTCTTGGGGCATGCCGTAGTTGTGCCCCCTCCCCACCTGTGCCCATGGTATTTTTAATGCGTAATTATGTATGCGCAACACGAGTTTCGCCGCTGGGCTGGGATTGGGGTGGCCGCCGTATTGCTACGCGAGCTCAGATCGCGCCAGGCGGTCTATTTGCCGATTGCCCCGAGCACGCTTGAAGGTGTTCGGGCTGTGAAGCGCCGAACTGGTTGATTGCCTTGAGAGGCTGCTTTGTGTTTCTGCTGCGAGGGCTGCGGTGTGCTCCTCTGTTTGGAGAGAGCACTTTGTGTTTCCATTGACTGTGATAACTCCGCGAGGTCCTGGCATCTTGAGCTTGAGGTATGCATAATGCAGTACCACATTGAATCTAGCAAATGCGGTTCGCTCGAGCAGCGCGTGATAACCACTGCGGAAACGAGACTACATCGAAGATTAATTCTTCGCTTCGGATGTTATCCGGGGATCCGAAGACCACTTCCAGTGTAATTGAGCCTGTGCAATGGGCCTCTACACCTGGAATGACACCCTTAAAGGTTGTGTTTGTGGGTTTGATCCTTGAGGGGTCTATACCCATTTTGCGCACTATGTCCTGATAAAGCAGGTTCAGGCTGCTGCCGCCGTCCATAAGTACTCGAGTGAGGTGAAATCCGTCGATGATTGGGTCTAGGACCAGTGCGGCGAATCCTCCATGACGGATACTAGTGGGGTGGTCCCTGCGATCGAAGGTGATCGGACAGGAGGACCAAGGGTTGAACTTTGGGGCGACTGGCTCCAACGCATATACGTCCCTGAGCGCACGCTTCCGCTCTCTCTTGGGGATGTGGGTTGCGTATATCATGTTCACCGTCCGCACTTGCGGGGGAAACCTCTTCTGTCCTCCAGTGTGCCACTGCCGGGGCTCCTCCTCGTCATCGCTATGTGGCCCCTTGTCCTTGTTTTCGGCAATTAACTTGCCAGCCTGCTTGAACACCCAACAATGCCTGTTGGTGTGTTTGGCTGGCCTGTCTGGGGTGCCGTGTATTTGACATGAGTGATCGAGTATACGGTCCAAGCTGGACGGACCCGGCGTACTTTGTTTGAATGCCTTTTTCCGCTGACCGGGTTTAGAGCGTTTGAATCCGGCATTGACTTCCGTATCCTTAGTATTTTCGCTGTTAATGCGGCGCTTTTGCTTGTTGCGACGTGACCTGCTATTGCCGTCCTTGGTATCTGAGGTACCATGGATCTTTGATATGTTATTACTACGAGCCAGCAGCTATCTTCTCCCGCACAAAAGCGGGTCATGAGCGTCGTGAGAGCTGCCATAGATTTCAGCTTTTCCTGACCAAGGTGCCGGGCTAGCCACTCGTCTCGGATGTTGTGCTTGAAAGCCTCTAAGGCCTCCGCATCCATACAGTCGATGATTTGATTTTTCTTTGTAAGGAACCGAGTCCAGAATTGCCTGGCCGACTCTTCTGGCTGCTGAATTATGTGGCTCAAATCATCGGCGTCTGGTGGTCGCACATAAGTGCCCTAGAAGTTGTCGAGGAATGCGGCTTCCAGATCTTCCCAATAGCTAATGGAGTCCGCTGGCAAGCTGTTAAGCCAATGCCGTGCTGGTCCTTTGAGCTTTAGTGGGAGGTATTTGATGGCGTGTAAGTCATCGCCGCGGACCATGTGGATGTGGAGGAGGAAGTCCTCAATCCATACTGCGGGATCTGTTGTGCCGTCGTATGATTCAATATTTACAGGTTTGAAACCTTCTGGGAATTGATGTTCCATTACTTCATCTGTGAAGCATAAGGGGTGTGCGGCGCCTCTGTATTGGGCTATATCGCGACGCAGCTTGAATGGGTCTTGCCCGCTATGTTCGGCCTGGCCGGATTTGCTTTTACTATATCCGGCATGATGTTTGTCGTCTCGCAGAGTGGTGCGCCCTCGTGATCCATAGATCGATCTTGAATGCTTTTCCTTGTCCTCCAATATGCCTCGCAGGTCTGGCGTATCTCCCCATGCCTTTTTATTTGAATGGCATTGGGGTGGAGGCTGAGCTTTTGGCTGGAATGCCTCTCTATCGTGGCCACGAGGTGGCCGATCAGCCGTATCATACGCTTCTTCCTCCAGTCGGGGTAGTAACCTGTGCCTTGGGTAACTCTTGGAGGGGCGCTCGAGTTTATATTCCTTAGCCGCGAGGACTTCAGTCCATTTGTCAGCTAGCAGATCTTGATCAGCTTGAAGCTGCTGCTGCTTTTTCTTTAGTCTATTTGCCATGGCCATAAGCCGGCGCTTGAAGCGCTCTTGTTCGACTGGATCCTCTGGTACGGCGAATTCATCGTCGCCGAGGCTTGCCTCGTCTTCGGAGGGGGCATGTGATTGTCATCCTCCTCCTCTCCGTCTGCCGCTCTCCCAGGAGAGCTGGCTCCTCCATCCTCCTGCTCTAAATCTTGTTGGAGGGGTTTGTTGTTTTCTTTGGCACTATCCGGAATGTTATTATCTCCTGTGCCGGTATCGCCACTTTTGCTTTGGCGGGACTTAGAGCGGCGCCGCTGACGTCGGCGTTTGGGTTGCTTCTTGGAGGGGTCATCCTCCGCTATCCCGTCGTCATTGCCTACTTTGGGTGTATCCACCATGTATATGTAATATGACGAGGTGGCTTTCCAGTGCCCTATAGGTGCTGGTTCATGTTCGTTTCCTACATCGTCGTCCATACCATCGATGTCTTCGGAGTCGAAGTCGAACATGTCGGTTAAATCATCGACAGTGACTACGAAGTGGGTGGTGGGTGGGCGTCGAATTTCTTCGTCGTCCGCATCCCAATCCTGTTGGCCATAATCCGGCCAGGGCTCTCCTCACAAAGAGAGAGACCTTAGTGAATTCAGAATGTCGCCGAAGGGCGAGTGCTGAAAGATATCCGCGGCAGTGAATTCCATGATCGGCGCCCAATCGGATTCGATTGGCAGGGGCGCGGATGGTTTGGAGTTCGGAAAAGAGTCCAGCACCTTGGAGTCACGGGCTACACAGAGGGTTAGGCTGGTGTTCGGCTCGATCGCCGTTGAGACTGCAGCCCCTGAGGCGGTGTCTAACCACCCGTCCTCGACTGGCGCAGTTGGCTCCGAGCTAAGGGTCGGAGCTGATGCGGGCACAGCCTCTGGGGTACTGTTCGGCGGCAGAGCTAGGTCATACCCATCGTGATAGTGCGGCGCGCTCGGCTGTGGCTCGAATCCGTCGAAGATCAAGTCTCCACGGATGTCAGCCGTGTAGTTCAAACTTCCAAATCTGACCTGATGGCCAGGGGCGTAGCTTTCAATCTGCTCGAGATGGCCAAGCGAATTAGCCCGCAGTGCAAAGCCGCCGAATACGAAGATCTGTCCGGGGAGAAAAGTCTCACCCTGGACCGCATCGCTATTGATGATAGTAGGATCCATCAAGCCTAACGGCGATGACACAGAGGAACTCTCAATGAAAGCACCAATGTCGGTGTCAAAACCGGCGGATCTCGGGTAGGGTGTCCCGAACTATGCGTCTAGGCCGGATGGTAACAAGAGGCGGGGGACATGACGTTTTACCCAGGTTCGGGCCCTCTTGATGGAGGTAAAACCCTACGTCCTGCTCGATTGATATTGATGATATGGGTAATACAAGAGTAGAACTACCACGAGATCAGAGATGCTTAACCCTAGAAGCTAGCCTATGGTATGATTGTATGTTGTGATTGTTGTCCTACGGACTAAAACCCTTCGGTTTATATAGACACCAGAGAGGGTTAGGGTTACATAAGGTCGGTTACAAAGGAGGAGATATCCATATCCGTATTGCCTAGCTTGCCTTCCACGCCAAGTAGAGTCCCATCCGGACACGAGACGAAGTCTTCAATCTTGTATCTTCATAGTCTAACAGTCCGGCCAATGGAGATAGTCCGACTGTCTGGAGACCCCCTAATCCAGGACTCCCTCACTTGCTATTTCTTGAGAATCATGTCGAGAGGCTGACGCTGCATTCTTTAAATGAGGAGTAATCCACTTGCCTGACTGCCTCATCATAAGTGATTGATGAGGGATACACAAGAACATTAGTTTGATGTAAGAACATGGTTAATACACAGATGTACTAGTATGTACCAAAAACAGAAAGGCATGTCATATTCAAAGGTATAATGTGTAAGCTAAGAAGATGCAATTTAACCAAATTGGAAGCAATACAAGCTAGACATCCGGCTGAAGTGGTGAGCATGATCATCTAGGACCTGAGAGCCTGGTGGGAGTCGGGCTGCTTCGCCACCATCGCGGCTTTTTAGTTGGCTTCCAGGTGATGGCTCTCTTTGCTGGGCTTGTCACTGGCTCGGCCAGTGCCCTGACTAGCTATTTGTATTCTGGTGCTCACGGGATGATGGTTCATGTAAAAAATATCTTTCCTTATCTGAATAAAGATCGACTTTGGCCTTCTGAATACAAGCTAGACACCATATGGAACATGCAACCACATATGACACCGCGAAGTTAAAGCAAGCACATGGGATGGTGGTTCATTGCGAGCGAGGTCATCAACTCCAGAGCTACGTTTACCGTCTCCATCTGCTGACACTGCACCTATTATAAGGCTGAAACGTGTCTAGCCTATCCGTGTACGACGCTGGAGCGACATCGATCTTTTCTTTTTTGCTTCTCTCATAGCAGCAGAGTCTGAAATACCCTTGCATAAAAACACAATAGTGAGAGTATGGATAATGTGTGTGCAGAACTAGTGCACTGTAAAAGTAGCAGATAGCAGGTGGCTGAAAAATAAATGACAGGAGACATATGATAGCTCTAGAACATTGCATGGCAAAAAAAGATTCTACTCTATATGATTTTGTAATATATGAGCACAGGAAATGCAGGTACTCCTCTAGCACACCACCACATGTGGTCATATCAAGATAATAGTCGACTGAAAATAAATAGGTCAGTCGATTTTTTCATGAACCGTCCGATCTATTAGGAATGGGCAGATGGCCTTCGTCTACCTCCCGCCAGTCACTGTTGACGATCTTTCTCGAACCGCCAGCGACCACCGGCCCAGACCCCTGCCTCCGCCGCCCCGCCCTCCCCTCGACCTCACACCACCGCCGTGCTTGGCAGCACCCCCAGGCCATCCCTTTAATCCTAGCCGACCTCCAGATCGGGCGCCACTAGCTCTAGGCCCCACACGCCCCTAAGATAAAAACCGAGGTGCTGCTTCCCCGGCGTAATAGGCGGACTAGCGCCTGTTACGCCGGGGAATGCTTCCGTTAATTGGGAATCAACTAACCAGGAATTGAAATTCACGGGGGCGACGGACCTTTAGCTAAGGTGAAATAGTATATGAGGATAAACCATGTGCATCGCGAGTTACTAGGAACATCTAGTATCAAGAAGAAGCGGTCAACTAGTGTATTTTGTGGGATGAATACCGTGCAAGCAGACACGTAAGATTTGCACGAATAAGGGAAGAGGAGTACCATTTTCGGTTGCCGGTGTGGTCGCCTCCACATGTCACGTCGATCTTCTTCTTTTTGCCGGGGAAACCAATGTTCTGGAGGAGGGTGCAGGCTTGGACGAACCCATGGCCAAATTGTTGACTATGTTGCCGTGGCCGTATGTCGGCGGAGGGGAAGCAGATCCGTGGCGGCGACGGACGGGTAGCAGGAACAGCTCTGGTGCGGTGGAGGGTGGCGAAGTTGGAGCGGCAGCGGTGAGGCACAAGACGGCGTGGTTGAACTGGCTCAGGTACGAACGGCTCGACCTCGGCTTCAACTACTAGCCGTGGAGGACGTTGCGGTTGAGGTTGCGGTGGACGGCGACATCGGGGTATCGGCTCCGGCGTGATGGAGGAGGGCGACGGTTGATGGGTGGAATGGGGTGGCGGACGGAGGACGCCGGGGTTTCGCCGCTGGTGGAGAGGTAGTTTTTGCACCCACAGAGTACGAATGGGGGATCGGACGGGTGGGGGGGGGGTAGGGGGAGAACCAAGTTTCGGTCTGGGACGCGCTTGTTTTTGGCTTTTTTGAACAGAAGATGGGACACGCTTGTTTGAAAATTTGGGGAAAGTACAATCTTTCCCCCCTCTTAAATTTGAGACTTACTGCGGGTCGGGGGTAGGATGGTAATCCCAGGTGTCCCAAATAGTGGGCGGGAGTGATTTTGGCCGCGCGCATGTGTGCTTAGGCGGCCATTGTGTATGAATGTTTTTCGGAGGCGGTTGTGTGGCGTCTAGATGAAGCTACAAACCTACCCCGGTTTAGACCTTTGGACGTCGGGCCGGTAGGTTTCACAGGTCGGAGTTATTAGAAAAGTAATTTCCGTGTACTACCAAACATTGGTCTCATGCGGTTTCGGGCGAGTAGAGGCTCTTTTGGCGCTTCGTTCAAAATTTTGAAACACAAGCATTCACATTTAGAGTACTCTTGAACTTTGAGGATTGACCTAAATAGACAACGTTAAATTTGACCTTGTATGTTTGAAAACCTCATTAAATTATCCGCTTCTTTTTGAAATTTTGACACTTGAAAATCCTATAACTACGATTATTTTGGAATGGAGGTGCTAAATTAGAATCTATTTTGTACACGACTACATATGCTATTATGTACAAAATCAGAGCAAAGATTGGTGCCCCCATAATTTAGGTATGATTTACAAATGCCATGATATCAAATTCAAATAATTGAATGGACTTCATGTTGAATTCAATTTTTTTAAACCACCTTAAGTTGAATTCAAATGTATGCTAGTTCATAGGTAGCTATTTATAATGTTCATTGTGTAACTTTCGTATGTATAATGTGCTTTACACACACAACATGAACTATACTCATGTTTATATTCGATTGCTAAAGCGATGCATTGTCTGGAGTTGAAAATACTAACTATGTGGATAAATTGTGTCGAATAATAACATAGACATGCTCAAATTCGATAGAATCTAGATGTCTGATGGATCAATGACCGTTCCTTACGCGAATTGCAAATATCATGATCCCATCCTAATATTTGGATACAATTTATATCTTTAATCAATGTGTACAGCAGTCTTGTACGTGTAGTTTCACTCTCCATCGGTGGTCTCTCACACATGCTCACACACTCTCTCCCGAGGTGTCTTTCTCGCACACATGCTCTCGATATAACCCTCCCTCCCTCTTGTAGCCATTTACGACTGTTTTCACTAACCTTTATCACAAGCACTCTTCCTCTCGCAAGCATACACACGCACAATCCCCATCGACCCTTTCTATATACATAGACCTGCCTACGTGTCTCCTGTACGCACATTATCTTTAGGCATGTCTCTCATGCATTGTCTCACACCTCTCTTCCTAATCGACGAGTATGATTCTAGCAGAGCATTCTGTAGGATGCTCCTTAAAGTTAGGTTGGCCGAATAGTAATATCAGAGATAAAGGGGTTACCTTAGTCCGAGAACCTAGGGTTACAAATCCTAGCCGGCTTTGTCAGTGGACAGAGAGTCCTTCACAATTATGCTATCTTTTTCTTGTACGACTAGTCATCCATGGGTCTCCCTAAATGCGTCATGGGCCGACCAATGTGGCGCAGGAAGGAACCGAACGAAGGGCCTCACCTCGACCCACCGGACCTCATGCGGTGACACACCCTCTGCCCCCACGTCTCGTTATCTTCTCACACCCACACATACCAACACAGACACCACACAAAAATATATTCTCCTGGTGCCTCTATCCACTCCCCCCCTTGCATATACACACTCAAGGGAATCTCTCGCCGTGATGTCATATTGGTCTCTCTCTATACCACTCTCATTTCTTGTGCTATCTCTCCCACTCCCCTCCCCCTGTCGGCCCCTCTATCCATGCCTCTCTCGAATACGTAATACACACACATACCTCTCTAGGCCCTGCCAAATGCATTAACTACACATTCACACATGTTACATCATGTACCCCATTGATCTAAAAAGCCCTCTCTTCATGTTTATTTCGCATACAACATTCCTTTTGAATACAGTGTGGCCAAAAAATATTTTAGAATATCTACATATATACAACATTACAAAGTTATATGGAGGAGTATGAACGCTTGCATTGCATGGTGCCCACAATGATATTTATTCCGCACTGTGAATTTGTATATTTTTATACTATATATAAAGTTAGTCATAATAAAGAGAAACGAAGAGCATATCTCTCTCCATCGCATACCCCCCTCTACGCCCCTTTCACGTACGCACACAAACTATCTCCAGGTCCTCTAAAAGTAAGACCCCAACACATTCACACATGTTTCATCTTTATCTCGTGATATATACAGTGACGATCATTGTATTTGAAGCGAAAGCACGATACGTGCATTGGACTTCCGAATCCACTCATTACAGTCACCATTTATGTTTTGTGGTTATTATACAGTCACGGGCTCACCGTACAACTCTGTATTTGCTCAAGACACGACTAGTTGACTAGTTAAACGCTCCGCGTGGCACCTCTAGTGTTGCATCACATTATCTCACTACCATCGAGCCCACCTGTCGGCTTGTATCTACTCTACATCTACACTCTTATAAAATACTAGCAAGATGCCCATGCGTTGCACGGACCATCAAGATGCATTTGTATGAGTAGTTTATCTTGTGGGAGAAAAGGATGAACAAGGGAAGGCCTTATTTGCAAGCTAGTGTGGAGAGGGTGTGGGTATCTTTTTGCAAAATTGCCATAGTTTCCTTCCTATCCGTCAGATATAGATCAGACGACCTATATTGCAGGATGGCAGGCACACGATCATCACCGACTATGCTTTTTATAAGAGTAGGGATAAAATACACTCTTATAAAAAACAGAGTTGGTGATGATGGTGTGCCTGCCATCCTGCAATATAGGCCGTCCGATTTATATCTGATGGATAGCAAAGAAACTATGACAATTTTGCAAAAAGGTACCCACACACGTCTCCACATTTGCAAATAAGGCCTTCCCTCGTTCATCCTTTTCTCTCACAAGATAAACTAGTCATAAAATGTATCTTGATGTTACGTGCAGCGCACGGGCATCTTGCTAGTAAGAATGAAAACAAACGACAAAAAAATATTGGACGGTGGTTCGAAGTCATGACCGCGGGCACAGCGGACAAGGTGGCCTTGTATTGGTATGTTCAGCCGTCTGTTTTAACACACAGAGCTGGTGTGGTGATTATACACACACGCACGCATGCACATGAACTGCATGCACGCAACACTCACACGAACACACGCACGCACGCAACACTCACACGTACACACGCAGCCACGCATGCACGCAACACTCACACGCACACACGCACGCATGCATGCACACACCAGTACACCACACGACCAACACACACTCTCACGCTCAAGTGCTCAACCTACACGTGCATGCACACAGATCAGGCCCTGACAGACACATAGACAACCAGGTGATTCCCGCGCACGATGTGGAGTCTTGTCGCGCCTGCGTAAATTTGTGTTTATCTGACCTTTTCCCTATGTGAACTGATAGGTGGGACCCACAAGGAACATGGTCAATTTAACTAGTCAACATGGTGCCACGCAGACTATTTAGTTGGTCAACAGAGTGCAATCCGATGCTGAACCGTGAGCAAGTGACCGTATAATCACCGCAAAATGTATATTGTGACCGTAATCAGCTTATTCTGAAGTTTGGTGAATGTATTACACTTTTCTCTCTGTAGGCCCTCCAAAACTACATCTCTACACGTTCTCGCATATTACATCTAACAACTATGCAATACAGCACTACTACTACACTCTAACACAATAAATCATATGTGTTTTTTGTTTTACTAGATATCATATTGTTACTTAATTATTCATTTTGCATACATTAAAATTGCCTTTCAAATGTATGGCCAGTATCATATACCGCGTGGGCAAAATCCCGCCCTTTCCTGTTTAATCGGGTTTGTATCGATGGATCGTGCGAAACAACAAAACTATAGTACTATATACAGTACAAGTGACAGTTCACTGGGCCGTCGTGTCGTGTACTCCCCCGTTGTAAGAGTCGAGCGCTCTCTTTCATAAATCTTCTAGTCCCTTTCGGCAACATGTGGGGCATCAAGCTACCGGGTCCACGTGCCATACCGGAATACAGTGCAGAGCAGCCGAGGTAAAGAACCCAGTCATGGCACCGGCGTAGTAATGAGCAATGAGGCGTCAAATCACAAAGCTGCACCTTTCCCACAGTTAAGTTGGAGGGACGAAGTAATAATGCTAAAAAAGAAGTTGGAGGAATGAAGCAACCATCATTTCACTCGTTGTTGAATCCGGTTCTCCCACATCTTCTTCACGTTAACCACATGTTGCTTCTGCCGTTGTTCTGCCTCATGTGGGAAGAGGATCAGCTTGGTAAAGCACTGACACGTGGTACCGCATGTTAGCAAACCGCCAGGACAATGTCCTCTAAAAATAAGAAACGCCCCCCTTCACCCGCGCGGCAAAATCACCTCCTTTTTACTAATCTTGATTCTATCATTTTTTAGATCAATATAATTGAGATTTGTATAGATAGCACACAGGAGCAAAAGCGAGTGGTACGGTTAAGGGCATCCACAATGTGAAAATAGCTTTTGGCATCATGGGAACCATTGTGGACGGTGTTTCCAAAGCCAAAAGGATGGAACGAAGCTCCCTGATTGATTGATTGAAGGAATAGAAAAATGCAACGTCTCTCCTCTTTCTCCCATGCTTGGACGCATGTACAGTATAGAGGACAGAGTCTACTCCCCTGTCCCTTCTATCACAAATCACAAAGCAGTGAGGCGTCAAATCACAAAACACGGATGAAGCAACCATCATTTCACTCTTCGCTGACTCCGCTTCTCCATTGTCTTCTTCGATTAACCATCTCACCGCACTAAGATGGATGGACGACGCTATTGTGTACGAGTAGTACTAGTACATTTATGCGTCCTTTAGTTCAACGGACTTCCTGGATGCAAATAAGGAGGTTGTCTCGGCTTGCAGGCAGCACTTGCGAATGACTTACCGTGGTCTCCCTCAATGGTGTTCTCCGTCGAACGCATTTCGCCAAACCACAACGTTCGAGATATCATCGATGTCACCGCAATGGGGAAGGAAGTCAAATATAGTTACTACCTCCATTTTTTTGTACACAAGGATAGTATATCAAAATTACAATTTGCAAAAGGCCACTAACACTAATCGAGGCAAAATTGATGGGGTTTACCTCCTACTGGCAACCAAGGACATTAATATCCCCTGCATGCATGCGGAAGTGAGAAGGTTGGTTTGCATAGCGCTCCATTAATCAAGCGATGAGGAGTGAGATGGTTAGCTCTTTGGGCTTTGGAGAAAAAATACACATTAATTTATACATGAAATGAGGATTTGTATCGATTAATCCCGCGAAGGAAAACCCGCCTTTATTTTTTAACACTAGTACTCCTAGTATGTAGTACTACGTACTTATCCTGTTTGGGTCTAGGCCTTGCATTGCCATACTTCGCCACACATTTTTGCCAAGCTTCCCTAAAGTTTTCAAAATTAAAAGGAGGTACACTTGCGCACGGTTGTCGCGGTCGCACCGCACCCTCACACGGTCGCTCCTACACGCCACGATCGCACCGCACCCTCACATGCACAGTCGCTCCTACACGCCGCAAACCCAACCAAGGGAACGCACCCTCACTGACACGTGATGTCGCATGTGAACAAACCAAACTCAGCCATCCTATCGCTAACACATAATTTTCGTTCATAGAGTATGTTTATCCAACCGCATGTTGGGGAGTATCCGTACGGCCCGGGCGGTGGTCTGTTGGGAAAGAAGAAGAGGTGAGGAAGAAGGTTAGGAGACGTAGGATATTCATCCAACTGCATGAAATGGTAGACTGACCCAAGTCAGGCGACTTGCATAACAATATATGTTTTTACACAGCAAAAGATCCATAAAAACAACAACATAAAGAAAAACTATCACTGCTCACGGAACGAGACGGCCGCGTCGTCTTTGGCTGCCGGCGCGAACCAGCCATAGTTGCCGACGTGTGTCTCCGCACCGTGGTTGTCCTCGGCCTCCAGCTACTCATTCACGTGGGGCGTGCGGGCGCTCTGCACGGACGAGAGCACCGCCCGGTTCAAGTTGAGGACATCCGGTTCCGCCTGCAGGGGGCCTCGATGGCAGCGGCATCCGCGCACTCCGGGTCGAGTCGAGCCTCCGCCGCCCGGTTCAAGTCCAGGACATCCGGTTCCGCCTGCAGGAGGGCATCGATGAGAACGGCATCCGCGCGCTCCGCGTCGAGTTGTGCCTCTGCCGCCCGGTTCAAGTCCAGGATTTCCGGTTCCACCTGCAGGAGGGCCTCGATGGCAGCGGCATCTGCGCGCTCCGCCTCAAGTTGAGCCTCCGCCGCCCGGTTCACACCCACGACATCTGGTTCCGCCTGCAGGAGAGCCTTGATGGCAGTGGCATGCGCGCGCTCCGCGTCGAGTTGAGCCTCTGCCTCACAGTCCTCCTTTAGTATCGCCAGATTGAACTGCTGGCCCGCCTGCACCATGGGGGACTCGGACGCCAGCACGAAGTCGACATCCATCATCTCATACCCATCGGGTGCCTTCTGCGCCGCGGCCTCCGCCATGAATATTGGATCGGCTTCCTCCTCCTCGTAGCTTGGCTCTAGAGAACTCAGGGATTGGCCCGCCACAAAGAGAGCTTGGGAACGGAGGTCTCTGTCGCCGACCACCGCCGCGATTTCTGCGCGGCGCTCCAATGTCAGCATCTTGTAGTACGTGATCTTGCGGCACACCATGGCTTTCCGGCGAACTAGGGGACGCTTGATGCGAGCTAGGGGATCGAAAGGTGGGGAAAGGGGCTAGAGATTAGGTGTGGTTTTAGGGCGGTGGTTGGCGTAGGCCAAGCAGCGAAGGTTCTGGTGTGAATAGTGGTTCCGGTGACGACCGGTCAATCGGTTTTGAATGTACATCGCTCTTGTCACGTTCGCGTTGCAGCCCGGCACGCTGGACCCTCCATGTTGCTCACCGAATGGAACGCGCTTCGTCTTGCATTTTCGCTCGCTTGTGGGACTGCAGTTGAGAGCAACCGATGTCCCTCCCCCTCCCCCACCCGTGTCATTTTATGCGGAGTAAATAAAAACAGAGGGAGTATACTACGGATGAGGATCCCCTGACGTGGCCGAACCCATTGAGTAACTGACATGCGGGGCCTAGCAAGCATGGGGTCCACCAGTAAGTGACCGAAAGGGAGGGTAAGGAAGGGATACGTATGTGAAAGGAGCTTCCAATGATATAATTTTCACGTTATACATCTCATGTACTATTAATCTTGTCAATAGTAAAATGCGGTTTTGAAAAACGCATTAGAGCATGGTTAATAATATAGCCAGTCGATGGCTATAAGGAACTGCCATGTCATCTATAGCCATCATCCATTATATGCACTCATACAGTAGTGTGGTCTATAAGGTTGGCTATTTCCCGCAATTTTTTTTATAAGGTTGGCTATTGTATTAGTACTTTTTCCCATCTCCTCTCCATCTCTTTTTTCATATTTATTGTATGTATTTAAATAGGAATGCGTATATAGCTAGGCTCTTGCATGAGAGCTCACTCCCCTTACTTTTTCACATATCTCTCCTCCACATAGGCCCCATATAAATGGAAGGAGGGAGTACAACTATGAGAACTACATACTCTAGTACAGATGTTGTCAGTACTCCACTAGTACTATTGGACAGGGAGCTTAAAAAAGTTACTATTGGACTTGCTATATGTGGCGAAATCCTAGTAGGAAGATCATGCGCGAGAACAAGCACATTCACGTGGTTGAAAACAAATTGGAAACCATCTCGAGTACAAATCTAGGAGTACGTACGAATCTAACAATATTGATTGGGCGTTGTTGAATGTTGATACTTTTTTTTATCAAAGTAGAGATACTTTGACTACACATAAAACTTATATGTAAACTAGAAAGGATAGGGGGGAGTACATTGTATGTTCAAAAACGAAACGAACATTGAATACCCTTTATATATGATTTGCGGATGCTATGATCACCGGTTCAAAATTTTGAATCCGCCTTAGGTATCACACATTCCCCCACTCGTTCTCTCTCGATTTCATCCCGGGGTCCGGAGATCGATTGAAAGAGGACTAGGGTGGGTACAATACGTTCCTTTCGCTTATGAATGTACAATATACTCCCTCTGATCCCCACAGACCCCCCCCCCCCGCGGGTCATTTCTATCATAGAAACAGACCAAACCTTTATCTCCTTGCATGACACGCAATTCATCTCTGAACATCAATCGATCTCGTCAACATGTGTCGGGGCATGAACCGAATGGGATGTCAAAACTAAGACGTGAAGCGACACGTAGTGGAGGCAAAGTGAAACTTCAAATGAACCGTTTGTTTGTATGCATGTCGGACAAATTACAAATAAACATTGGAAATACAAGCATGGTCTAGGCCCACATGCGAATGATACTCGGCGGAATGTTAAAATGAGGCATGCAGGAGGATGGACTCGACCGGAGGGCGACATGATCGATGGAGAAGAGGGTTGGAGAGGAATGAGAAATAAGAAAACGCCAGATGATTATACTTGAACGGCTCAAATAAACAATAAGTTGTCTCGCTTGGCCTACATAGTGAAAGGCCTAATGCGCAACGCGGAGCACTAATGCTCGAATATGGCCGAGAAAACAGGGAAACCGACATGTGGGGCACACATGTCGGGACGACATAGTGCAAACTAGTCCAATAGAGGAGCTGGCCCATGACCTCCTCGCCACCGGCAACCGTTCATGTGGGTCGTGGGGGCCAACAACGTGGCGCAGCTCCAGCACCGCCTATGGACACGGCGACATGGTGAGCGACAGACTCATCATTGCTAGATACGGTTGGTTTTAGTGTGCCGAGGGTGGCGTTAGTGCTGTGGCACGACCAACAGTATGTTTGGTTTGTGCCCAAGGTAGCCCCATCAAAGCATTGGGTAGCCAAAATTTTGGTTGAGGTTTGGGTTGCCCATGATTTGGCCGACATCGGCAAGAAAAATGAACCAGAGTTGGCTAGAGTTCATTGGCATGCCAAAAAAATGGCAACCATCTAAACAAAGACCAATCTTTGGGTCATGACCAAAATTTTGGTAAGGTGCACTTTGGCCAGCATCCAAACATACCCCAACACCCGGCTCGTCGAGGATGCACGGGGCGCCGGGACGCGTCTGTGGAGTGGTGTAGCGGGGCCAACTGCATCCTCAGGACCTGAGACCATGCCGGGTCGTCTTGCTTTTTCAATGACATGCGTCGATCGCATGTGAGCAAAGGGCATCTCCAACGTTGCCACGACCGCAGCTGACTACCCTGGCACACCAAAAACCCTCTTTCCTTGCGCCATCGCGCAGTGCGTTCCCAGCTGGCGCCAGCTGCCCCATTCATGCCGTCCATCCATATGCCGTCGTTAAGAGGCCCGGTGCCCGAGGAACCAACTCTGGGGACTTAATGACGCACCAGGACGCTTGGCCTCACCGGAATGTGCTACTTAAAGCGGCAACGCCCAGCTAACCTCCACACCATAGCGCATCGTCCTCCTACCTGGCACCACATCCGCCATGACCGCAAGCGTGAACACTCTGCGGGAGAGCTTGTCTTTGGGGATGGAGCTCGAGGTCGCCGCCCTCGCTCAAGTCGCCGCACAAGTGGTGGCCACGCTGGCGGCCGAGGATGGGAGCACCGTCAGCCACGCGTCCTACTTGCCGCCGTCCAACGTCCGGCACCGCCGAGGTCGGGGACTCCTCCAAGGATGAGTAGGGCATGGGAGGCGGCAGGGCATGGTGTGCCAACTGGCCGGTCCGTCTCCCGTGTTCTACTTTTCCTCGCCGGAGACCGCACCTTCACTTCACGGGTCTTGAACCCCGCACCCGTACATGGAGATCGCAGATGGAGGACATCGGTCGCCACCATAGAATAGGTTTAGGGTTGGGTTTATTTTATTTTTCTGTCCTATAAAAGTTCAAAATGTAATGAAAATCTGCCGTGTTTGCATTAATCTCGGCCGGTGTATATGACTTTCACAATAATATAGTATATTGTAGGAGTACTAGCAAGATGCCCGTGCATTGCACGAAAGATCAAGATCTTGTGGGAGAAAAGGATGAACGAGGGAAGACCTTATCTGAAAATGCACATTGACGCATTTCACATCTTTCTACATCTACGGGAACCTACGAAAGGGTTAACGTAAATTGCCTCTCTCTCTCTCCTCTGATTTTCATGGTGGTGGGCCCTCCCTCCCCCCAATCTACAATCAAGAACTCACACGTTTCACATTATGTTAATTATGTAACTAGGACTACGTAGGTGTAGCATTACTCATCCTAAAAAATCAACTAAGCCAACCTCCCAGCATATCATGCGGGAAAAGACCCGGCTGCGCCGTTTTAGTCGGGATTACCGAATTACTAGCAGTAGTATCGATGGATCGCGTGAAGAAACAAGTTTTTTTGAGGGACAAAGCACCTAGTTTAAAAGGAAAAAAGGAGGTACACTCACAGCATCCCTGTCGCGGTCGCAGTGCACCCCACACACGTTCGGTCCTGCACACGGCTCACGCAAACGGAATGCGCTTCTGCTTGCCTCTTCACTGACATGTGGGACTACACTTGGAGAAACCGACCATGCACCAAACTCCCCTCGCCCACCGCGCGAAAATCCTCCCCCCACCAAAAAATTCCCCCCAAATCCTAGATTCAACCGCCCTTCGGCCAGCTAGCCAATAATATTCCCCAAGCCCCCCCCCCCCGTCCCCCTCCACTCCATTCGCTCCGCCAAAGCCGCCCTCCCTGCCACGTCGATACGTCGGTGCCGCGGTTTGTCGAGGGGACGCACGACAATCCTATCGCTCCCATAGTACGCTCTCGTAGATTGCCGTCCTCTAGCCGCGCCGCCACCGCTGGCGATGTTCTTGTGGAGGCGCACGGCGGTCAGCGTCGCCACCACTGGCGACGTTCATGTGGAGACGCACGACGGTCAGCTTCTCCCATGGTACGCGCATTCTAGACTGAGGCCCCGTGCATGTCGGTGTAGCGCTGAATGTTAGCTGATAGACGTTGTTAATCTCATTGTTTGCCGAAGTAGTTTACAGTCACTATGCTCTGCTTAAGAAGCTTCCTTGCCCTGTTCTGCACTCAATCTGCTTAGCTGAGATGGCATGCCAAGGCCGATTAGTTGCTAAAATATCCTGCCATATATTTATTGTGACGTAGATTGCCATGGTCTAGTAGCCAATCTGTTAGGTTAAATAGCTCTACACCGTTTTATACTCGATCTTTGTTGCTGCGATGGCCTTCGATAGTTCGATGGCTGTGTGCTCGGCCTCATTGACTGCTGAAACAGCCTGCCATAATTTAGGACTCAAATCTGTTTGCTGAATTAGCTTTACATATATTTCGTTACTTAGATCTGCTCGTCCAAATATCTTGCCATAGCTTTAGACATCGACCTAGGTATATTCTTCTGGACTTCATAAAAAAGCATATATGTTTTTCCTGTAATATCTAGTAGAAGAACTAATTTGTATGTCTAATAGATGGACAGGACTTGGATAACTTCTGCTCGAATATTTGCCGCTGCATATGTCGAGGGAGTTGAAAACTTCATGAACTTTATCAGAGCTAAGTACGGTGGTCCGAAATCAGATGTCCTCTGCACGTGTAGCAGTTGTATGAATTCAGTTACAAGATCCCAGTCAACTCTGCAAAATCATCTACACTTGTATGGGATGTCGGTCACATATACTAGGTGGGTTCATCATGGTGAAGCTGTGAACGTCAATGTTATTGACTACGTGGAAGCAGCAGATCACCATCTTGATCTGCCTGATGCTCAGGTGGAAGAGGAGGAGGAGGTGGTGGTGGCGGAGCCAGTGAGTTTGACCAACATTGAAACAATGCTATGAAATGCTCATGCATTTCGTGAACTTTCACCTGCAGAAGAAAAACGATGGGCCCGCATGTTGGAACAATGCAACGTGGCTGTCACCTGAGGAAATAAGTTGTCAGTATTCTCAGCTATGGTCACATTTCTTCAGATGAATACATCTGAGCGGATGACCAACAAATCATTCAATGCGATGTTGGATGCTTTCCGCAAAGCTTTCCCAGATGCGTCTGAGCTGCCACACACCTACAGTAAAATGAAGAATTTCCTTCGTGTAGTTGGAATTGGATATGATATGATCCATCTTTGTAAGAATAATTGTGTTCTATTCCGGAAGGATTATGCCAACTTAAGTGAATGCCCGAAATGAAAATCATCAAGATGGAAAGATGGCGATCTTGTGAAGAGGATTCCTCATAATGTTCTAAGACATTTTCCAATTACACCAAGATTGCAGAGGTTGTTTCATGATGCTGAAACAAGAGAGGATGTACTGTGGCATTCTAGGAACCAGGAGTACAGAGATCAGAATATAATGAGCCATCCATCACATGGTAGTGAGCAGAAAAGCTTCATTCAAAAGCATGAAAAGTTTGCTGCTGACCCGAGAAACATTAGACTTGTCTTAGCTTCAGATGGATTTAACCCATTTGGCCACCAGAGCGCCACATATAGCATGTGGCCAGTGCTTGTTATCCCTTACAACATGCCTCCAAATGTCTGCACCAAAGAATCAAACTACATGATGGACTTGCTCATCCCAGGTCCAAAAAGTCCTGGAAAGGATTTTGATTTGTTCATGGAGCCTCTTGTGGAGGAACTTCAATAGCTATGGAGGGGTGTTCTCACTTGAGACCTATATAGCAGCCCACCGGCTGATTTCTTTCTGCATGTTGTTATAATTTGGTGCATCCATGATTATCTGGCTTTGGGCACTATGTCAGGGTGAACGACAAATGGATACAGTGCATGTGTTCGCTATGACAGGAATCCGCTATCATACGCAATACTTAGCAAGTTCTGTTACATTGTACACCGTCGTTTCCTTGCCAAGGACAAGCCGCAGCGTAGAAAATACCGAAGACATGTGTTCAATGCAAAGCATGAAAACCGTGATGCGCCAAAGAGGCTCACCACCGATGAGTTGCAAGTGGAATTAGAGAAGTTCAGGCATATTACACCAGGAAACCATCCTGATAATGGTAGTGGGAAAAGGAAGCGTGGCAGGGCAGAAGAGAGATTATTGTTTACCCGCAGGTCCACTTTGTGGGACTTGGAGTATTGGAAAGATTTGGATCTGCGGCATAATCTTGATGTGATGCACATCGAGAAAAATATATGTGACAGCATTATCGGCACACTTCTTAATATTGAAGGCAAGACGAAAGATACCTTAAAATCTAGGATTGATTTGACACACCTGGGTATCAGACAGGATTTGCAGGTGCAAGATGAAGGTAAACCACGGGAGTATGGCACCAGTTGTGTACATCCTGGACAAGGTAAAAAGAAAAGAATTCTGCGAGGTCCTGTCACGTGTGAGATTCCCACATGTATTTGCTTCCAACCCTGAAAGGAGAGTCAGTGCAGATGGAAACAAGGTACAAGGGTTGAAAACTCATGACTGACACGTCCTACTTCAAAGGGTTTTACCTGTTATCCTTAGAGGATTGGGCCGCCTTGACTTATACAGAGCAGTTGCAGAGTTAGGACAATTCTTCAGGGAACTCTGCAGTAGAAATATCAGGATAGATGCTTTAGAGTGTCTTAGAGACAAGATACCAACTATCCTATGCAACCTTGAGAAGATATATCCTCCAGCCTTCTTTGATGTGATGGTGCATTTGGCTGTTCATCTACCTAATGAGGCACTACTTAGAGGTCCAGTATAGTATGGCTGGATGTACCCTATTGAAAGGCGGCTAGGCACTTTCAAGGGCTATGTTAGGAATAGAGCTAGACCCGAGGGTTCCATTGCAGAGGCCTACATTGCTACAGAAGCGTTGACATTCTGCTCAAAATACATTGAAACAACCGAACAGCTTAGCAAAGAGGTGGATGAAGACAATCCCGGGCTCAATGTTTTCGATTATTCTGTTCGAGTTCCAGGGAAGAGTCGACAAGAGGACAAACCTAAAGATTTGGACAAAATGGTTTGGTATGTATTGAATAACTGTCCTGAGATACTACATTATATCAAGTAAGTGCTAAGTACTGCAGCTTATACATCGTAATCTACTAAACTTGCAGCACATTCTTATATATTTAGATGTTTGACGCGATCACTATGTTGTGCAGCATCTACAAAAAGGAGTTACTGCCGCAAAATCCAAGAAACATTGACAAACTGGTTATGGCAGGATTTGGGAAATGGTTCAAGAGCCATGTAAGCTTTTGAATTGCACTGTCTGTTTTTTTAATATACTAGTACAATGCCCGTGCGTTGCTACGGGCGAAATACATGAATAAATCAAACTGATGACTAAGTGACATGTGTGAAGTCCTCCGAATATATATTGCATCTTATCAATTTCTTTAGCGGATAGTATGAGAGCAACTATGCATCAGTCGCCTGTTTTTATCGGTGATAAAAAAATTGTGACCGCCGTCTTCTTCATCCTCTTTGTCTTCATCCTTCCGTCCCAATGACCCATCCTCTGACGTTGGTCGTGGCCGGTGTCGATGTCCTGCGCGTCCCTACCCGAGCTGCCTTCTTTGTCGGTTCACCATTGCCCCGACACTGATCAAGGCCGGTGTTGATGCTACCCTGCCCATTCTCAAAACAATTATGCAAATCTCAGATGATCTCTTAAATGAAACATGTTATCAGTGCTTGGCGAGATGGCGTGTGCATAGCTTATAGGAAGCATGTGAAAGAGGGTGTCATGTTTTCAGAGGGATGGATTGATCAGTACCAGCATGTATGGAAACTTAATGCCTTCCAGAACTAAGCCACAAAATTTTCAAGCAAAGCACCATATTTTTCACCATCACCAACGGTGGCCGTTCATGGTATCAAACTGCATCCGAACATGGTCGATCCCGAAGACAATGAGATCAGACACCACACAACATACATGTCACTGAACCGCGGCAGGGAAATCCCTTCTTTCAAACTTAAATGCAAGCTACTCTCATACAAAGTCTATACACCGTTCATCATACTCCCACTCACTTTCAACTTGTAATTTTGTGGAGTTGTTTCATGGAGGGAGGGGAAGTCCTGTGTATGTCCCTGCATGCCTCTTTAGTGCGTCGCCATGGAGCAAACACCAATATTTTCCTTCCAGTTGGAGAGATGTTTGCTACAAATAGTACACATATGTTCATCCATAACAGATAAAAATAGATAGTTCACTCTTTTTCCCATAATCAATATATTGGCGGATGACTTATTCTTGGAGCATTTCTTAAATTACTTTAGAGAACAAAGTTACAGTGTCAGGAATTCCATTGAAGTTATGTTTCCATTGAAGTGTAGCACTGAGCACCACGGATCACTTCAGGGATGATGTTTGGATCCTTGGTATTACCGTAGAATGCCATCAACCCTGCTGGTAGAACAGATGTTGGATCACATAGTGCCCCATCCTCATTTTGCCATGAGAATATCGTGCCATTCCTATAAACATGTAATATGTAAAAAAGTGATTAACTAAAAATATGAGAAAAGAGCCACCTGTCACTTATGCATATGTAAGAAGTGGTCTAGGGCCTGGATATGCTAATTTATATTCAGAATGGAACCCTTTTAAAAGAAAGCGATTTATTCCCTTTTACCTTCATGCTTCAGAGACAACAAAATTGCAAAGATGTTCTATAAGCTGCTAGAAGAAATACTCACTCTGAAGTCCATTTGTAAGTTCTATATGCAAGGAAATGTACTCTTCCATTGCAAGACAAGCAATAAGGCTTTAAGTAATAGCATACCTGTAGTGCATACACTCTGTTGTATGTTCTTCCTGTGTTCCAAAATTCAACTCACGCAAGCAAGAAGTATTTCACTACCTTACTCCAGTAGTTTCAGTGCATACATTTGTTGCTCGTTGTGATTGCAACCTGAACAGATTAACAAAATTGTCAGTTCGGCGCATGGATGAATTAATGGAAAAACACTGTCACATTGGCATGCATAGGTGTGCTGAAACTGTAAAAAAATAGCATCTATATCTGCGCATACACAAGGAACAATTGTAGAGAAAATAAAAATTGAACCAGTCAAGGTTTTGATAATCATGAAAAAAACTTGAGTTCACAGGAAACCAAATTAGTCGCTTGAGCCTCACCAACTCCTAATAAAGGCAAAATACAGAGGCTTGCTTGAGCCTATGCCAACATACAAGGCTAATTTATTGATCCACTAATCGGATAATACTAAAATCAAGAGCAATAATAGATAAGGTGTTCCAGTAATTATTATTAATAATATTTTGTTTGAAAACTTTGCACAAGACTTTCTAACTACTGGTGCAACCAATTGATTCATGCCCATACACCTGTCATGTATCAACATACAGGACTGTATGCTACATATGAATGCTTTCCAATTCTTTAGGTCACAACAAGCAACTAAAGGATAATACAAAAAATCACAAATAGTCTTTGTTCTTCATGATGGAGGTATTTTGATAATCATGAAAAAGAGGAAGCTTGAGTTTACAGGAAACCAATTGGCTATCATGATCGATGGCACAACCAAATTAGCTAGTAACCAAACAAATAGAACATCTTTTGATGGTGAAATTATAGAAAAATAGTAGATAATTTTATATGCGTCAATCTACAGAAGGCACTGAACCATGTACCATGGGTGGAGAACAGGCGGACAGAATTCCGACAAAGTCGAACGGCGAGATTCTGGCGAAGTCAGCAAAATGGCGACAACAATGTCGAGCATGGGAAGCAATTGAACAGGGGTTTCGGCCGAGGGAGTCAAGGCGTTCTTATAGCCAAGGCGTTACGAAGTAGTTTTTGTACTTTAATTTCCTGCTTGCAGATATTGCTGTCAATCTATCCCCATAGCTCCCCTTGCGCCATCTTATGAAAGTCCAAGTACCAAGTCCTGACAACATAGAATCTGTCTATATATGCATCGAATCACATGAAACAGAAAGGGCATCACATAGTTAGCTTCAACAACAACAAAAGACCGCAAGACTCATAGAATAAATATCTTCATAGGATGTAATGCTTAGATTAGCATTAGCTGATCGATTAGAAGAAACTCTACACCGGTAATCACTAAGCTTTATCCATGACTTTTCTTTTCCAACCGTGCTTCACCAATAAAATTCAGATTTAATAGAATTAGTAATGACAGATGTAAAAAAAATTAGTGACGAGAATTAGCAAAAAATCTTATGGATTAGCAGAAAATCTTAACTACAAACAATCATCAGTGATGAGAATTAGTAATGACAGCTGTAAACAAAATCAAAATTTAACAATGGGTTCTTCACAAGTTCATAACAATCCAACTGAACAAATTTTGGACTCAAAAATTAATATTAGGACACAATCTCTGGACAACATAAACTCCATGTATAGAATTTTAACCACTTCTTCAGTTATCCAGAATAGCAAGAAACATATACGCTGATGCATGAACAAAAAATAGCAAGAACAAAAGTTGTGGAAAATCACAAGAAACATATACGCTGATGCATGAAGGAAATTCAAAAAGAAAAAAAACAAAGGACATGGATATTACTCTAACAATGTGCATGAAGAAAAGCAAATCTAAGTCGTTCATATACAGACCTTTGACAAACAACACAAAAACCAAACCCGGAGGATGTAATTAGAAGATCAAAAGCACCTCCCATCCATGAACAAAGGTGCAGATATAATTAATCGAAAAAGGCTAAAAAATTAAAGTCTTTGAATCTTAAGGCACTATTTGATGATTGATCACAAAATTATGATTAAGCAAATAATCAATCAGTACAGGAGCACATCTTGTAATTTACAGAAGATTACCATGTGATTTTGCTGAGATAATCGCAGTCAAGGGAGTCCCGTCCTACACAAATAATCAATCTATACAGAAAGATTACCATGTGATTTTGCTGAGATAATTGCAGTCAAAGAATGTCGTGGAAACAATTGCAGTCAAAGCATGTCTTGGCCAAGGCCGGTGTTGCACACCACCTGCTGCTTTCCTGTTGATGGCCCCCTGTTGCCTCTCCCTCATTCCCTTCCGCTCGTGCAGCCTGCACTTGACACCCCACTCGGCCACTTTGACAGCCCGCGCTCACAGCGCTTGAGCTCGTTCCTGCTATGGCGCTTCGTCAGGCAGCCAATGGCGCAGGTGTGGATCATGTCGCTCGCCCTCTGCTCCTACACCTTCCGCTTGATGCTTTGCATCTGGCGGAGTTGGTGCCTCTGCACCGACCTGTTCCACCTCTCCTACGCCCCCTGCTCGCGCCTACTTCATCGCTGGCCATCTCGGCGCCCCCCGCCCCGCCGTCTTCATCCTGCACGCCAGCACGGCGTTTGCCCCGGGTACGTGGGCTACTCCCTGGCCAGGCACCGCCTGCATGTCAGCGGCACCATGTCGGCCCTCGCCCTCCTGCCCAACCCATCCCCCACAGCAGGCAAGACGCGGAGGGGCACGTCAATCTGGTGCACAACTTGACGGTCGTCGTGGTGGTGCTTTTGGCCGCGTTCATTGCGCTCATCGTCAGGGTAGTCCAGCCGACCGACGAACTGATGACCGCGTTAATAAGGACCAAATTATTTATGTTCGGAGGAAACAACGAAGGAACGTTCTAATAAGGAATTTTGACAAATATCTTTAGTGCGTACCCCCAAATTAGTACCACCTTGTTTATATTACGATTTTGTCCATACAAATTGTTAAAGTGTATTATGACAAGAGCAGAAAGCGTATTGTGACGGTTAACCCACGGAGTCAATCCGTACTTTATTATTAGGGAGAGATTGAGTACATAAGATGATCAGCTTGTCTATTTTCTAACCATAGGTTAAGAAGATGCGGGAGGATGGGCAGGCAGTTGATGATGCCCTTTACTCACTAGCAATGGGTCCTGATACTCGGGTAAGACATTATGAATCTTGCATTGTTGGAGATGTGCGCTACAACACCCTTGCACGAGACGAAGGCAGGAAGACACAAAACAGTGCCATCATGAGCACGGATACATATGACAAAGAGACAACTGAAATGTATGCTACATAACAGACATTGTTCAGTTGCAGTATATCTCCAGTTTCGAGGATCATCGGTGTGGTTCTGTTGTGCTGTCGTTGGTATAACCTGTTTGTCCAGGATCGCAAAACCCAGAGCTGATGATTATTTCAAATCCATCAATGCCAAGGCGGCGTACCAGACCAACGAGCCTTTTATTTTGGCAAATCAAGCAACACAGATACTTTTCTTGGAAGACACATTTGCATGTAGCGATGACTGGAGAGTATTGCAAAGGTTTGAGAAGAGGAATTCGTTTAATGAAGTTGCACAACAAGATGATGCTTACGCTGCTCCTAATGTACAAGATAACACAGATGTTCCTAATATCTTTGAGAACCATCACGTCAATGACGCCGACGAAAAGATTGCCTGTCGTGTTGTGGACATACAAGAGTTTATCAAGAAGAAGCCAACGTTCGAGGACGAAGAAGAAGATGACACCATGGGGAATTATGATTCAGACTAATACACATGGCAAAGATGTTGACGCTGCTGCTGCGGATCATGATTACATTGCTTTTGTCGTATTTGCCTGTCAGAAGATGTTTTGATCTACTATGTGAAATTGTGTTTGCTATGACAACTGAAACCTGACGAACATGTTGTTTAGTATTTTCCTGTGAGAACATCACTTGTAATGTATGCTGATTTGTGTTTGGTGATTGTATGACGACTAAAACATGATGACATCGTTGTTTAGTTGTACTCATATTTGGCTATGAAAATTGAATTTGATGACATAGTTTGTCGTTGGACTGCAATTTGCTCGACGTCTTCGAATGAGAACAAAGCTGACCCGACAGGGCCTCTGCTAATTTATTTATTTATTACCAAAAGGGCCTCTGCTATTTATTTATTTATGAGCAAAAGGGGATACCCTTTGATTTCCGTTAATAGAAATCATTAGATGTTCACAACACTACGCCTAGCCTACTACACATGTTTCATTTATTACTAGTTTCAGCAAAGTGCTCATGTCATAGCCACTTAATACATCATGAGTGCTACATACATTGCAAATAAAGGGACAATCATCCTACAGAGCACATCGATTTTTCCCATTATCTTCACAAGCTTTTTCATCTCCTCATTGCTATCAAGGCCGTTCAGCAGCTATTGATTGGCCATGATCAGAGGAACTGTATCTTTAACCTTCTGCTCTGCATCTTCCTCTTCTGCCATTTCTTCAGTTACTTGTCCAACTCCCCAACCCGCTGGTATTGGGATTCCTCGGCTAACCAAATAATCAGCGTAGTTGCACTCCCCCACATCAGCAACTTCCCAGAAATACAAATCACACGAATCTTCCCTTTTCTGCACGAATCAAATTGGAAGATCATCAACCAAACTATTAAAAAAATTAGCAACTTAAAGCAGCAGAACAACACTTAAACATATTATTACCCCATGATTCGGGCATTTGTAGAAGACTCAGCCAGCGTTCAGGATTGTGGTTGAGACGCGACAGATGACTCCGCGTGATTTGCAGCAGTGGCACCACACCAATGGCAGCGGGTTGTGATGAGCAACTAGCTACGGTGCGCGTGCCGGCAGGGGTGTGATGAGATCCACAGGCGATGGTACGAGTGGCGACTTGGCGCATATTTGGTTGTTGCCTCCTGAAGAGCAGGTGGACGAGCAGCCAACGTACATGGTTGCTGCAGCCAGAGCTTCTGATGCTAGGCAGAGTAAGTAGAGAAGAGGAGAAGCGAACGTTGGATATGTCAGTTTCATTACTTGCAGAGTAGCATAGCACCATATATAGTCATAGTCTAGGTTTGGATTCGAACCAACTACAGGAGGACATCTCTCTTTTTTCTAAAACTCAGCAACGTCTCTTTAATGGTCCACTAGCTTGTTCTGTACGCCTTCTCAAGTCTTTGATTCCTCCACCTGACATCTGGGACCCACCAGAAGGGCCTCAGTATTTTGTGAAAAAAAACGTGCCCCCCGCTGACAGGTCGGACCTGCCAGCTATCTTTGCACGCAAGGAAGTGCCTCCTTGTTACGCACAAAAAAATGAATACTCCCCCTGCCAGCTGGAACCCAGCATCGTGGGAGGCTGACTTGTGGGCCTACCAAGTTGACGGGTACGGAGGGCTTTGTCAACTTAGTCAATATGAACGATTCTAGCTCCAGTTACCGTACGATGTTCATCCAACGGCAGTAGTGCTTCTTCAACCTCTGGTCTTCTTACTCCAGCCGCCCAAACCAGCGCCGGTCGTGCCGCGTGCTCTTGCCTCCCGTGGCCGGCTATGATGCCGCGGAGGCTTCACCGCCCCCTACTACTCCCACCGCTGGCCAGGGCATCACTCTACTCACCCACACACTCTATTATTCTACGGTGACGACAGCCTCACACCGCAGCTGAACCAATGAACCCTCGTACTCCTCTCCGCATGGGCATCCACTGTCGCATTTTCTTCCCCGGCTCCGCGTCGTCCCCTTCCTAGGCCTCGCCGTCGTCCACCGCCTTGGTGCTCTCGGCGCGGCGTGGTCAATGTAGTCAACAATCGACTTCCATCAGAAGAGTACTGTATGTGGAGAGGCTGACAGCTGGGTCCACGGCCACAGCCCAGTCTTTTTGTGATTTGCCAAGTAAGTCGCTTTGTCAGGCCTGTTGGGCTGCAAATCTTTCAAGACAAGGAGAGCTTCATTCGGCTCGCCGAGAAAATGTCCTATCAGTAATGATAAATTGGTTGTACATTTTTAAAACACATCAAACCGGCAATTAGTTTCAAATTTCTTTTTATCATTTCAAGATTTTAAATTGCATTGATTTTTATGCATGGACAATTTGTTGGATTTTATATTGATATATATTTATTTTAAAATCAGTTTGAATGTTACTCAAAATTACGGGATTAAAAACAGTTCAGACCGCACTGAAATATGCAAAATTTCATATAATTTTTTAACCGTGGCCACAATATGGGCTGTAATGCTAACAAAAAGAATATGGGCTCCAAAAAAACTTCAGAATTAGCAAATGGGATGTATGATGTTTTCCACAGATTTGAGGCTTTCCTAAAAAAAGGTTGACGCACAAGCAGTGACTGTTGGATGTCTATACAACGGCCGTCGTGCTTCTTCAATCTCTGCTCTTCCTGCTCCAGGCGCTCAAACAAGCGCCGGTGGGACTGCCTGCTCTCTCCTCCCCGCGGCCGGCTGTGCTGCTGCGCAGGCCTCACCGCCCCACCGTACTCCCATCTCTGGCCTAGCCATCCCTCTACTCACCCACACCTGCTATTATTCTCCGGCGATGACAGACGAACCCGTAAACCCTCGTACAGTCGTACTCCCCTCTGTGTGGGAAACAACTGCCGAGTTTTCCCTGCCTCTGTGTCGTTCCCTTCCTAGGCCTCGTCGTTGTCCACCACCCTGGTGCTCTCAGCGCGGCCTGGTCAATGTGGTCAACGACCGACATGCATCTGAAGTGGACTGTACGTGGAGAGGCTGACAACTGGGTCCACGGCCGCACGCAAGGAAATGCCTCCTTATTACGCGCAAAACAATGATTCCTCCACCTAACATCTGGAACCCACCGAAAGGGCCTCTGTATTTCACGAAAAAAAGTTACCACTGACAGCTTGGACCCACCAGCTATATCTTCGCACGTAAGGAAGTGCCTCCTTATTACGCACAAAAAAATGAATACTCCCCCTGCTAGCTGGGACCCAGTATAGTGGCAGGCTGACTTTTGGGCCTAGTAAGTTGACGGGGACAGAGGGCTTTATCAACTTAGTCAATATGCACGATTCTAGCTCCAGTGACTGTATGATGTCCATCCAACGGCCGTAGTGCTTCTTCAACCTCTGGTCTTCTTGCTCCAGCCGCCCAAACTAGCGCCGATCGTGCCTCATGCTCCTGCCTCCCCGTGGCCGGCTGCGATGCGGTGGAGGCCTCACCGCCCCTCACTACTCCCACTGCTGGCTAGGCCATCCCTCTACTCACCCACACCCCCTATTATTCTACAGCGACGACAACCTCACACCGCAGCGAACCAGTGAACCCTCATACTCCTGTACGTGTGGGCATCCACTGCTGCGTCTTCCTCGGTTCCGCGTCGTCCCCTTCCTAGGCCTCGCTGTCGTCCACCGCCCTGGTGCTCTCGGCGCGGCGTGGTCAACGTGGTCAAGGAACGACTTCCATCGGAAGAGTACTGTACGTGGAGAGACTGATAGCTGGTTCCACGGGAGCCGCAAGGAAGTCCTCCTTATTAAGCGGAAAATAATTATTCCTCCACCTGACAGCAGGGACCCACTGGACTGGCCACCATATTTGGCGAAAAAAATGTTTGCCCCCTGACTAATGGGAGCCACCGGATGGGCCACCATATTTTGCGAAAAGAACTTTCCCCCTGCTGTCAGCTCGGACCCACCGGAAGTGCCTCCTTATTACGCACAAAAAAATGAATACTCCCCCTACTAGTTGGGACCCACCTTGGTGGGTGGCTGACTTGTGGGCTTACTAAGTTGACGGGGACGGAGTGCTTTGTCAACTTAGTCAATATGAATGATTCTAGCTCCAGTGACCGTACGATGTCCATCCAACGGCCGTAGTGCTTCTTCAACCTCTGGTCTTCTTACTCCAGCCGCCCAAAGCAGCGTCGGTCGTGCCACATGCTCCTGCATCCCGTGGCCGGCTGTGCTGCCACGGAGGCCTCACCGCCCCCTACTATTCCCACTGCTGGCCAGGCCCTGCGGCGACGTCAGCCTCACACCGTAGCCGAACCAGTGAACCCTCGTACTCCTCTCCGTGTGGGCTTCCACTGCCGTGTCTTCCCCGGCTCCGCGTCGTCCCCTTCCTAGGCCTCACCGTCGCCCACTGCCCTGGTGCTCTCGGTGCGGCGTGGTCAACATGGTCAAGGAACGGCTTCTATCGAACGTGGACTATACATGGAGAGGCTGACAGCTGGGTCCATGGCCGCAGCAAGGAAGTGCCTCCTTATTACGCGCAAAATAATGATTCCTCCACCTGACAGCAGCGACCCACCGGACGAGCAACTGTATTTCACGAAAAAACATTTCCCCCTGACTGCTGGGACCTACCAGCTACATCTTCGCATGCAAGGAAGTGCATCCGGGCAAAAAAAATGATTCGCCCCCTGACTGCTGGGACCCACCAGCTACATCTTCGCACGTAAGGAAGTGCCTGACAGTCGGGACCCACCTGGTCGAAGTGTATGTAGTGTTGTCATTCTGGTCGCGAACATGTACGTACATACTGGTCGATGTAGAGGCGCGCATGTGTCGTAGTAGAGGCGCGCAAGTAGCATGTACACGTACATACAGCGGCCGGTGTGTAAGAAAGAAAATACGGCTACGTACGTACATACGGGCAGGGTCTCGAACACCTACTCGCGCATATGTACGGCCAGGGCTCGTGTACATGGCTGGGCCGGAACGGAGAAACTGTGTCATCGTTGTGTTCATGGAAAATGAGGCCTGGTGTACCGCAGAACGGAGGAAACGGCCTTGTGATCGACCGGCCACGGTCGAAACGGGATCCTGTTCATCAGGAAGGGTCTGGCGTATCGCAAAACGGAGGAAACAGACCTCCTACGATCGAAACGGGGGTCCTATTGATCGGGAGGGGTGTGGCGTACCGCAAAACGGAGGAAATAGACTTGTGTTGGAGCACTACGGTCGAAACAGGGGTCCTGTTCATCGGGATGGGTGTGGCGTACCACAAAACGAGACTCCACGGGATACTGTTCATCTCCACCGTCAACCTTCTCCATCCTCCACGGGCTACTGTTCATCACCGTCGACCTCCTCTAGCCTCCACCTGTGACTGTTCATCCACGGGCTCCTGTTCATCTAGCCTCCACCACGCGCTACTCCATCGGCTACTGTTCAACCAGCCCTCCCCACGGGCTCCTGTTCAACCACCCCTCCATGGGCTACTATTCATCTAGCCCTCCATTGTCTACTATTCATCCAGCCCTTCATGGGGTGTCCTGTTCATCCTGCCCTCCATGGGGTCCTGTTCATCCAGCCCCAACCGGCTCGATCGATCGAGGTCCTGTTCATCTAGAGGCAACACCACGGGGTCCTGTTCATCCACCCCCTCCGTGAACTGTTCATCCAAACCCCCCAGCAACGTTCACTGTTCATCCAGAGGCAGCATCGATCGGCTTCAGTTAGCAGCAGTAGCAAAGGAATCCCTCGATCGGGTTCAGTTAACAGCCATCGATCGATCGCTCGGGTTCAGTAACGCATAGCCTGCAGTGCAATCGCTCGGTTTCAGTTAGAGCCCAACGCCTCGCTCAGATTCAGTTAGAGACCAACGCCTCGCACCCACGTGCGTGCGTGTACGAGAGAAACACGCATTGCTTGGCCCTGACCACCTACCGTAACCGGGAAAACCCTGATATTTTCCTCGCCCTCGCTTCTACCATGTTTTTTTCCGTCATGGATGGCCCAAAGAATGTCATGCAGCTGCGTCTCCGGCCCGCCCAGGACGAAAAACCCATTTTCTATCATGATTTTTGTCATAGAAGTAGGACCCCACCACATCTATGATGATACTGAAGGAAATATGCCCTAGAGGCAATAATAAAGTTATTATTTATTTCCTTATATCATGATAAATGTTTATTATTCATGCTAGAATTGTATTAACCGGAAACATAATACATGTGTGAATACATAGACAAACAGAGTGTCACTAGTATGCCTCTACTTGACTAGCTCGTTAATCAAAGATGGTTATGTTTCCTAACCATGGACAAAGAGTTGTTATTTGATTAACGGAATCACATCATTAGTTGAATGATCTGATTGACATAACCCATTCCATTAGCTTAGCACCCGATCGTTTAGTATGTTGCTATTGCTTTCTTCATGACTTATACATGTTCCTATGACTATGAGATTATGCAACTCCCGTTTGCCGGAGGAACCCTTTGTGTGCTACCAAATGTCACAACGTAACTGGGTGATTATAAAAGAGCTCTACAGGTGTCTCCAAAGGTACATGTTGGGTTGGCGTATTTCGAGATTAGGATTTGTCACTCCGATTGTCGGAGAGGTATCTCTGGGCCCTCTCGGTAATGCACATCACTTAAGCCTTGCAAGCATTGCAGCTAATGAGTTAGTTGCGAGATGATGTATTACAGAACGATTAAAGAGACTTGCCGGTAACGAGATTGAACTAGGTATTGGATACCGACGATCGAATCTCGGGCAAGTAACATACCGATGACAAAGGGAACAACGTATGTTGTTATGCGGTCTGACCGATAAAGATCTTCGTAGAATATGTAGGAGCCAATATGGGCATCCAGGTCCTGCTATTGGTTATTGACCGGAGACGTGTCTCGGTCATGTCTACATTGTTCTCGAACCCGTAGGGTCCGCACGCTTAAGGTTTCGATGACAGTTATATTATGAGTTTATGAGTTTTGATGTACCGAAGGATTTCGGAGTCCCGGATGAGATCGGGGACATGACAAGGAGTCTCGAAATGGTCGAGACGTAAAGATTGATATATTGGAAGCCTATGTTTGGATATCGGAAGTGTTCCGGGTGAAATCGGGATTTTACCGTTGTACTGGGAAGGTTACCGGAACCCCCCGGGAGCTATATGGGCCTTAGTGGGCTTTAGTGGAAAGGAGAAAGGGGCAGCCCAAGGTGGCTGTGCGCCTCCCCCCTTCCCCTAGTCCTATTAGGACTAGGAGAGGTGGCCGGCCCCCTCTCTCTCTTTCCCCCCCTCAAGGAGTCCTATTCCAACTAGGATTGGGGGGGGGAATCCTACTCCCAGAGGGAGTAGGACTCTCCTGGCGCGCCACACCTTGGCCGGCCAGCCTCCCCCCTCTAGTCCTTTATATACTGAGGCAGAGGCACCCTAGAACACACAAGTTGGTCCTCGTGATCGTTCCTTAGCCGTGTGCGGTGCCCCCAGCCACCATAATCCTCCATAATACTGTAGCGGAGTTTAGGCGAAGCCCTGCTGCTGTAGTGCATCAAGATCATCACCACGCCGTCGTGCTGACGGAACTCTTCCCTGACACTTTGCTGGATGGGAGTCCGGGGATCGTCATCGGGCTGAACGTGTGCTTGAACTCGGAGGTGCCGTAGTTTCGGTGCTTGATTGGTCGGATCGGGAAGACGTACGACTACTTCCTTTACGTTGCGTCAACGCTTCCGTTGTCGATCTACAAGGGTACGTAGATCACACTCTCCCATCTTGTTGCTATACATCACCATGATCTTGCGTGTGCGTAGGAATTTTTTTGAAATTACTACGTTCCCCAACAGTGGCATCAGAGCCAGGTTATTTATGTTGATGTTATTTGCACGAGTAGAACACAAGTGAGTTGTGGGCGATATAAGTCATACTGCCTACCAGCATGTCATACTTTGGTTCGGCGGTATTGTTGGATGAAGCGGCCCTGACCGACATTACGCGTACGCTTACGCGAGACCGGTTCTCCCGACGTGCTTTGCACAAAGGTGGCTAGCGGGTGACAGTTTCTCCAACTTTAGTTGAACCGAGTGTGGCTATGCCCGGTCCTTGCGAAGGTTAAAACGGAGTCTATTTGACAAACTATCGTTGTGGTTTTGATGCGTAGGTGAGATTGGCTCTTGCTTAAGCCCATAGCAGCCACGTAAAACTTGCAACAACAAAGTAGAGGACGTCTAACTTGTTTTTGCAGGGCATGTTGTGATGTGATATGGTCAAAACGTGATGAGATATAAGTTGTTGTATGAGATGATCATGTTTTGTTGAAGTTATCGGCAACTGGCAAAAGCCTTATGGTTGTCTCTTTATTGCATAAGATGCAAGCGCCAAATAATTGCTTTACTTTATCGCTATGCGATAGCAATAGTTGCAAGAGCAATAGTTGGCGAGACGACCATGTGACGACACATTGATATAGATCAAGATGATGGAGATCATGGTGTCATGCCGGTGACGATAGAGATCATGACAGTACTTCGGAGATGGAGATCACAAGCACAAGATGATGATGGCCATATCATATCACTTATATTGATTGCATGTGATGTTTATCTTTTATGCATCTTATCTTGCTTTGATTGACGGTAGCATTATAAGATGATCTCTCACTAAATTATCAAGAAGTGTTCTCCCTGAGTATGCACTGTTGCGAAAGTTCTTCATGCTGAGACACCACGTGATGATCGGGTGTGATAGGCTCTACGTTCAAATACAACGGGTGCAAAACAGTTGCACACGCGGAATACTCAGGTTATACTTGACGAGCCAAGCATATACAGATATGGCCTCAGAACACGGAGACCGAAAGGTCGAGGGTGAATCATATAGTAGATATGATCAACATAGTGATGTTCACCAATGAAACTACTCCATCTCACGTGATGATCGGACATGGATTAGTTGATTTGGATCACGTGATCACTTAGAGGATAAGAGGGATGCCTATCTAAGTGGGAGTTCTTAAGTAATATGATTAATTGAACTTAAATTTATCATGAACTTAGTCCTGGTAGTATTTTGCAAATTATGTTGTAGATCAATATCTCGCATTGTTGCTTCCCTTTGTTTATTTTGATATGTTCCTAGAGAAAATTGTGTTGAAAGATGTTAGTAGCAATGATGCGGATTGGATCCGTGATTTGAGGTTTATCCTCATTGCTGCACAGAAGAATTATGTCCTTGATGCACCGCTAGGTGACGGACCTATTGCAGGAGCAGATGCAGACGTTATGAACGTTTGGCTAGCTCAATATGATGACTACTTGATAGTTTAGTGCACCATGCTTAATGGCTTAGAATCGGGAGTTCAAAGACGTTTTGAACGTCATGGAGCATATGAGATGTTCTAGGAGTTGAAGTTAATATTTCAAGCAAATACCCGAGTTGAGAGATATGAAGTCTCCAACAAGTTCTATAGCTAAAAGATGGAGGAGAATCGCTCAACTAGTGAGCATGTGCCCAGATTGTCTAAGTACTACAATCGCTTGAATCAAGTGGGAGTTAATCTTCCAGATAAGATAGTGATTGACAGAATTCTCTAGTCACCATCACCAAGTTAGTAGAACTTCGTGATGAACTATGATATGCAAGGGATAACGTAAACGATTCCCAAGCTCTTCGTAATGCGGAAATTGACGAAGGTAGAAATCGAGAAAAACATCAAGTGTTGATGGTAGACAAGACCACTAGTTTCAAGAAAAGGGCAGAGGGAAGAATGGGAACTTCAAGAAGAACAGCAAGCAAGTTGCTGCTCAAGTGAAGAAGCCCAAGTCTGGTCCTAAGCCTGAGACTAAGTGTTTCTACTGCAAAGGGACTGGTCGCTGGAAGCGGAACTACCCCAAGTGATTGGAAGATAAGAAGGATGGCAAAGTGAACATAAGTATATTTGATATACATGTTATTGATGTGTACTTTACTAGTGTTTATAGCAACCCCTCAGTATTTGATACTAGTTCAGTTGCTAAGATTAGTAACTCGAAACAGGAGTTGCAGAATAAACAGAGACTAGTTAAGGGTGAAGTGACGATGTGTGTTGGAAGTGGTTCCAAGATTGACATGATCATCATCGCACACTCCCTATACTTTCGGGATTAGTGTTGAACCTAAATAAGTGTTATTTGGTGTTTGCGTTGAGCATAAATATGATTTGATCATGTTTATTGCAATATGGTTATTCATTTAAGTAAGAGAATAAATTGTTGTTCTGTTTACATGAATAAAACCTTATATGGTTACACACCCAATGAAAATAGTTCATTGGATCTCGATCATAGTGATACACATAATCATAATATTGAAACCAAAAGATGCAAAGTTAATAATGATAGTGCAACTTGTTTGTAGCACTGCCGTTTAGGTCATATTGGTGTAAAGCGCATGAAGAAACTCCATGCTGATGGGATTTTGGAATCACTTGATTATGAATCACTTGATGCTTGCGAACCATGCCTCATGGGCAAGATGACTAAGACTCCGTTCTCCGGAGCGAGCAACTGACTTATTGGAAATAATACATACTGATGTATGCGGTCCGATGAGTGTTAAGGCTCACGACAAGTATCGTTATTTTCTGAACTTCACAGATGATTTGAGCAGATATGGGTATATCTACTTGATGAAACATAAGTCTGAAACATTTGAAAAGTTTAAAGAATTTCAGAGTGAAGTGGAAAATCATCGTGACAAGAAAATAAAGTTTCTACGATCTGATCGCGGAGACAAATATTTGAGTTACGAGTTTGGTCTTCAATTAAAACAATGTGGAATAGTTTCACAAACTCATGCCACATGGAACACCACAGCATAATGGTGTGTCCGAACGTCATAACCGTACTTTATTGGATATAGTGCGATCTATGATGTCTCTTACCGATCTACCACTATCGTTTTGGAGTTATGCATTAGAGACAGCTGCATTCACGTTAAATAGGGCACCATCTAAATCCGTTGAGACGACACCGTGTGAACTATGGTTTGGCAAGAAACCTAAGCTATCGTTTCTTAAAGTTTGGAGTTGCGATGCTTATGTGAAAAAGTTTCATCTCGATAAACTCAAACTCAAATCGGAGAAATATGTCTTCATAGGATACCCAAGGAGTCAGTTGGGTACACCTTCTATCACAGATCCAAAGGCAAGACATTCGTTGCTAAGAATGGATCCTTTCAAGAGAAGGAGTTTCTCTCGAAAGAAGTGAGTGGGAGGAAAGTAGAACTTGACGAGGTAACTGTACCTGCTCCCTTATTGGAAAGTAGTTCATCACAGAAATCTGTTCCTGTGACTACTACACCAATTAGTGAGGAAGCTAATGATGATGATCATGTAACTTCAGATCAAGTTACTACCAAATCTCGTAGGTAAACCAGAGTGGTATGGTAATCCTGTTCTGGAAGTCATGTTACTAGACCATGATGAACTTGCGAACTATGAGGAAGCGATGATGAGCCCAGATTCTGTGAAATGGTTTGAGGCCATGAAATCTGAGATATGATCCATGTATGAGAACAAAGTATGGACTTTGATGGATTTGCCCGATGATCGGCAAGCCAAAGAAAATAAATGGATCTTCAAGAGGAAGATGGACGCTGATAGTAGTGTTACTATCTACAAAGCTAGAATTGTCGCAAAAGGTTTTCGACAAGTTCAAGGTGTTGACTACGATGAGATTTTCTCACTCGTATCTATGCTTAAGTCTGTCCGAATCATGTTAGCAATTGCCGCATTTTATGAAATCTGGCAAATGGATAAACAAAACTGCATTCCTTAATGGATTTACTAAAGAAGAGTTGTATATGATGCAACTAGAAGGTTTTGTCGATCCTAAAGGTGTTAACTAAATATGCAAGCTCCAGCGATCCATCTATGGACTGGTGCAAGCATCTCGGAGTTGGAATATACGCTTTGATAAGTTGATCAAAGCATATAGTTTTATACAAACTTGCGGTGAAGCCTGTATTTACAAGAAAGTGAGTGGGAGCACTACAACATTTCTGATAAAGTATATGTGAAAGACATATTGTTGATCGGAGATAATGTAGAATTATTCTGCAAAGCATAAAGGAATGTTTGAAAGGAGTTTTTCAAAGAAAGGCCTCGGTGAAGCTGCTTACATATTGAGTATCAAGATCTATAGAGATAGATCAAGACGCTTGATAAGTTTTTTCAATGAGTACATACCTTGACAAGATTTTGAAGTAGTTCAAAATGGAACAGTCAAAGAAAAAGTTTCTTGCCTGTGTTACAAGGTGTGAAGTTGAGTAAGACTCAAAGCCCGACCACGGTAGAAGATAGAAAGAGAATGAAAGTCATTCCCTATGCCTCAGTCATAGGTTCTATAAAGTATGCCATGCTGTGTACCAGATCTATCGTATACCATACACTGTGTTAAGAGAGGGAGTACAATAGTGATCTAGGAGTAGATCAATGGACAGCGGTTAAAATTATCCTTACTGGAATAAGGATATGTTTCTCGATTACGGAGGTGACAAAAGGTTCGTCGTAAAGGGTTACGTCGATGCAAGTTTTGACACTGATCCAGATGACTCTAAGTCTCAATCTGGTTACATATTGAAAGTGGGAGCAATTAGCTAGAGTAGCTCCATGCAGAGCATTGTTGACATAGAAATTTGCAAAATACATGCGGATCTGAATGTGGCAGACCCGTTGACTAAACTTCTCTCACAAGCAAAACATGATCACTTTTTGGGTCTTAATCACATAGTGATGTGAACTAGATTATTGAATCTAGTAAACCCTTTGGGTGTTAGTCACATGGAGATGTGAACCAATCACATAAAGATGTGAACTATTGATGTTAAATCACATGGCGATGTGATCTAGATTATTGAATCTAGTGCAAGTGGGAGACTGAAGGAAATATGCCCTAGAGGCAATAATAAAGTTATTATTTATTTCCTTATATCATGATAAATGTTTATTATTCATGCTAGAATTTTATTAACCGGAAACATAATACATGTGTGAATACATAGACAAACAGAGTGTCACTAGTATGCCTCTACTTGACTAGCTCGTTAATCAAAGATGGTTATGTTTCCTAACCATGGACAAAGAGTTGTTATTTGATTAACGGGATCACATCATTAGTTGAATGATCTGATTGACATGACCCATTCCATTAGCTTAGCACCCGATCGTTTAGTATGTTGCTATTGCTTTCTTCATGACTTATACATGTTCCTATGACTATGAGATTATGCAACTCCCGTTTGCCGGAGGAACACTTTGTGTGCTACCAAATGTCAGAACGTAACTGGGTGATTATAAAGGAGCTCTACAGGTGTCTCCAAAGGTACATGTTGGGTTGGCGTATTTCGAGATTAGGATTTGTCACTCCGATTGTCGGAGAGGTATCTCTGGGCCCTCTCGGTAATGCACATCACTTAAGCCTTGCAAGCATTGCAACTAATGAGTTAGTTGCGGGATGATGTATTACAGAACGAGTAAAGAGACTTGCCGGTAACGAGATTGAACTAGGTATTGGATACCGACGATCGAATCTCGGGCAAGTAACATACCGATGACAAAGGGAACAGCGTATGTTGTTATGCGGTCTGACCGATAAAGATCTTCATAGAATATGTAGGAGCCAATATGGGCATCCAAGTCCCGCTATTGGTTATTGACCGGAGACGTGTCTCGGTCATGTCTACATTGTTCTCGAACCCGTAGGGTCCGCACGCTTAAGGTTTCGATGACAGTTATATTATGAGTTTATGAGTTTATGAGTTTTGATGTACCGAAGGAGTTCGGAGTCCCAGATGAGATCGGGGACATGACGAGGAGTCTCGAAATGGTCGAGACGTAAAGATTGATATATTGGAAGCCTATGTTTGGATATCGGAAGTGTTCCGGGTGAAATCGGGATTTTACCGTTGTACCGGGAAGGTTACCGGAACCCCCCGGGAGCTATATGGGCCTTAGTGGGCTTTAGTGGAAAGGAGAAAGGGGCAGCCCAAGGTGGCTGTGCGCCTCCCCCCTTCCCCTAGTCCTATTAGGACTAGGAGAGGTGGCCGGCCCCCTCTCTCTCTTTCCCCCCCTCAAGGAGTCCTATTCCAACTAGGATTGGGGGGGGGGAATCCTACTCCTAGAGGGAGTAGGACTCTCCTGGCGCGCCACACCTTGGCCGGCCAGCCTCCCCCCTCTAGTCCTTTATATACTGAGGCAGAGGCACCCTAGAACACACAAGTTGATCCTCGTGATCGTTCCTTAGCCGTGTGCGGTGCCCCCAGCCACCATAATCCTCGATAATACTGTAGCGGAGTTTAGGCGAAGCCCTGCTGCTGTAGTGCATCAAGATCATCACCACGCCGTCGTGCTGACGGAACTCTTCCCCGACACTTTGCTGGATGGGAGTCCGGGGATCGTCATCGGGCTGAACGTGTGCTCGAACTCGGAGGTGCCGTAGTTTCGGTGCTTGATTGGTCGGATCGGGAAGACGTACGACTACTTCCTTTACGTTGCGTCAACGCTTCAGTTGTCGATCTACAAGGGTACGTAGATCACACTCTCCCATCTTGTTGCTATACATCACCATGATCTTGCGTGTGTGTAGGAATTTTTTTGAAATTACTACGTTCCCCAACAGATACCGGGTTTTGTCATAATCATCGTCATAGAAGTGTCATAAGTATGACAGAAAAAAATTGTTCGGCCCAAAATGTCACGGATGTGTCTTTTTTTGTAGTGTGGGTCTTCAAACGGGCCAACAAGTTAAATGCCGAAGACAAGGAGAAGGGGTCGCAAAGTGAGAATGACGTCGAGGAGCCCCATCCAATGAACACAGGGGGACAGAGGAAGTTTCCCCCTCAAATCAAAACAGTGAACATGATATACGCTACCCATATCCCAAGAGGGAGCGCGAGCGTGCGCCCAGGGACATCTATGCGATAGAGCCAGTCGCCCCAAAATTCAACCCATGGTCATCATACCCGATCACCTTCGATCGCAGGGACCATCCGACCAGTATCCGTCATGGCGGTTCAGCTGCACTGGTCCGCCACCCAATAATTGATGAATTCCACATCACATGAGTCCTCATGGATGGCGGCAGCAGCCTGGACCTGCTTTATCAAGATACAGTGTGCAAAATGGGCATCGATCCATCAAGCATCAAGCCCGCCAAAACTACCTTTAAAGGAGTTATACCAAGTGTAGAGGCCCGCTGCTCAGGCTCAATCACGTTGGAGGTTGTCTTCGGATCTCCGGACAACTTCCAAAGCGAATAGTTAATCTTCGATATCGCCCCCTTCTGTAGCGGCTATCATGCACTGCTCGAACGAATAGCGTTCGCCCGATTCAATGTGGTGCCGCACTATGCTTATCTCAAGCTCAAGATGCCCGGACCACGCGTTGTCATAACAGTCAATGGAAACACGGAGCGCTCCCTCCGTACCGAGGAGCACACCGCTGCCCTCGCAGCAGAGGTACAGAGCGGCCTTCACAAGCAGAACCTTAATTCGGCGGCCACGCTCCTGGACAGTGTGAAAAGATTTCCGGGCCACTCTGCAGCAGGACAGACTAGCTCGTCAAGAGCTCGATTAGCAATTCGACCTCCGTCTCAATCCCGATCACGTGGCAACATACATACAGCGTGTATATAACTACGCACTAAAAATACCATGGGCAGAGCCGGAGGCATAACCAGATTGTGGTCCACAATATGGCCCGACCTTCCTTGGAGATACATAATTTTACTTTTCTTTTTATCCTTTTCAGGTTTCTTTTCCACAGGCCCCTCTCGACGGCCTCATAATCGGTCCTTTCGAAGGACAGATATACCAAGGTGGCAAGTAGCACAGACGTGTGGGGGAATCTCTAGATGTTCTTCCTAACGATCATTCTACCTGCTTTTAGGACCCATACGCAGCTCCTACTTGGTCTTGGCATGTTAAATCGACAATGTCACTTATCGCACTATTTGTACAAAATACGCTTTGACGTATTAATCAAACTATGATGGAAACAGTTTGCGGCCCAACTTTTGCAGCACTAGCTTGCTCCTTCATTTTCTCTTGATAATCTTATCAATTGCACTCGTACACTTTGGTACGCCTTAAATCGCCAGGGGCTTCATTGCACCCCATATTACGCAATAAAGTCCGAACACTTTTTACAATATAGTTCGGGACCCCGAATTTTAGCATTATATGCATTGGCTCTGAATCATGTGTCAATAGTTGGATTGCCTGGCTCCTGTTCTTACTACCTTACGCTCATCTCTATCGGCTAGGGTAGTAAAGGGAGCACTACTGTGATTGTGTCCTGGTTTATCCGGATGAGCACCTCAGTAGAGAAAGCCGAAAATTGACTATCATGATGCAGCGTGAGCCGGTCAGCTGTTCGGAGGTTAGAAATCTTTTGCGATTTTTTCCGCATTATGTGATGAATCGGTCTTTACCCGACAAGGTGTTTACAACACCCTACTTTGGACTCACGAATACTAGGGGCTGCGCCTAAAATTCTATTGTCAAACTCCTATGGCTAAGTGAGGGTGATAAAGCCACATAGTTCGATTGCCTGGTTCATTACGCTAAACACCTCCTTCAAGGACCAAACTTTTGGATAAAGAGTGTTTTAGATTCATCCCAAACACCCCCGTACTACCTACGTGGGGGCTGAAGCCGACGACTGGCCAACTCTCAGACTTAATAAAATGGCCGCACATGAGGTAAAATTTTAAATAATAAACAACAAAGCATTATATTACATATCAGCCTTGTTTTCATCATACCGGAAGGGACAATATGAATGATTTCATTCAAAGATAATGTCTTTTGAACACTGCCCTTCTACAATACGGGATCCCTTCAGGACATCTTCAAAATACCGCTCGGGCATGCGGTGCTCCTTGCCCGCGAGCGGTCCTTCGGTCGCGAGCTTGACATCATCCATCTTCGCCCATTGCATCTTGACACGGGCGACGGCCATCCGCGCACCTTCTATGCAGACCGATCGCTTGATGGCATCAAGCCGAGGGTAGGCATCGACCAGCCACTTCACGAGCCCGAAGTAGCTGCTGGGTATGGCTTCGGCAGGCCATAGCCGGATTATCAAATCCTTCTTGGCTAGTTCGGCCACCCTATGCAGCTCGACCAGTTGTTTAAGCTGATCGCTAAAGGGCATCGGATGTTCTAGCGCAAGGTATTGCGACCCGAACAGCTTCTCCGTTGAGCTCCCTTCTTTGGCTCGAAAGAATTCCGTAGTGTCAGAAACACTGCGCGAGAGATACGCAAACGCCCCTAGAGAACTCCAAATCTGGGTCAATAAGAGATACGTCTTCTTCACATACTTGCTTTGCATAATGAAAGCCTTACCCGCCACGATTTTCTTGGCCTCTTGGATTTCCTGGAGGGCGCCTTGGGCTTCGGTCTGGGCCTCTTGTGCACTTTGGCGGGCCTTAGCGAGTTCGGACTCTTGGTCCGTATTCTGGTGCTCCAAGGACTCACATTTCTTCATAGCGTCCTGGAGCTCCTGCTGGACCTCACCAACCCTAGCCTCATGCCTTTCACGGGTGGCTTGTTCCTTTGCTGCTCTCTCCTCTACCTCGGGCAAGGCCTTTTTGAGGGCCTCCACTTCGGTCGCCACCCCTAATAAATATCATGGCACTGTGGTAAGCACAAAAATATTCACCCTTTCCAGACACACACAAGGTCATTTCATACCTTGGGTGTCCTCCAGCTCCTTTTTCGCATGACCGAGGTCTTCCTCGGTCTGCTACAGCCTCTGCTTCAGTCCAGAGACTTCAGCAGCATGAGAAGTCGCGGCTAGCAGCGACGACTGCTTATTCACAAAGACATATACGGTTAGTCTCCTGCGAAATACTATTTGATCCTCTGTTCGGCTCTTCTTTCCGAACACCAGACAGAGTCTCAGGGGCTACTGTCTATACTATAACTTTCTTTTCACATAAATGCAGTGCTTACCTCGAAGCCTGTTAGAAGGCTTGCGCATGCTTCGGTCAGTCCGCTCTTCGCGGAGTGAATCTTCTCAATCAACGCACCCATGAGGGCACGGTGTTCCTCGATAATGGAAGCACTTCGCAATGCTTCCAATAGAGTATCCGGTGCCTCTGGTTGGACATAGGTCACCGGTGGAATAGGCATACCTCCTTCTTTCGAACAAGGCTACTTGCCGGATTTCGGAGCCGTATAGGTCTCCGGGGCCGAATTGGATATGTCCCCCTCACCAGTCTCCATGGGGATTCGCTCTCCCATCTGTCCGACGGCCGGGATTCCACCCTCTTCCGCCACCCTGACGGCCTCTTGCGTCTCTCCCTAGCCTGGGGTCCTTCGAGACAGTACCTCGGTGTCATCCATGGCCCTGGGAGAGGAGGCCGCCGGAAGGGACACGCTATCCATCACCTTCGGGTCCAGCGAATTCCCCAAAGATGAGGATCGCTCGACATTGGAACGAGCTGGACTGCAAGTGCATGATTCAACATGTCAAAACTATGAAGTAAGGAGGCTGATATATGAATGCATCAAGGTCTCTGAATACTCACGATTCGGCCAGGGGCTTATCTTGGGGGCGCTGTTCTGGGCTGCTATCGATGTCCCACACAGATTTATCCACAAGGCAGACTTTCCCCTTCTTGGACGCCTCTGCTTCCAGTGTTGTGGAAGCCTCCCTTTTCTTCCTTTCCCCCTCAGGGGGAGAGTTGCTTCCCTCCTCCTCCTCGTCATCTTCGGTGACGGAGAGTGAGTTTCAGCGTCTTCAGACGTCATGTCCGAAGTACCCTTGTATTGGAGGCCACCTCTGGTCCCCTTGGCCTTCTTCTTGGCCTTCTTCTCCGGTGCCAGGTAGGGCGCCGGAACCAGCATCTTCGTCAGAAGCGGGATGGCTGGTTCCTCGAGCACCGGAGCCGGACAATGAATCCAATCCGCCTTCTTTGTCCAGCCCTAAAAAAATAGATATAGGACGGCTTAGACCCCTTCTCTGAAAAAGCAACTAAAGGATACACCTTGAAATGCGAAAGTCTTACCGGAGTGGCGGGATGGGCCAGGTTGTGCCATGGTCCTCGGTCGTCTTCGGCCACGTCTCGTTGGCCTTGAATAGCACCTTCCAGATATCTTCGTGCGCAGTTCCGAAGAACTGCTGCAAGGTCTGGTGCTCGGTTGGATCGAACTCCCATAGATGGCAAGCCCGGCTCTGGCATGGAAGGATCCGGCGAACTAGCATCACCTGAATCACGTTGACAAGTTTGACGTTCTTGTCCACTGAGGAAGTCCTAGATTAGGGGGAAAACATCGTGTCCCCTGCCTCCTGTTACCATCCGGCCTAGACGCACAGTTCGGGACCCCCCACCCGAGATCCACCGGTTTTGACACCGACATTGGTGCTTTCATTGAGAGTTCCTCTGTGTCGTCGCCGTTGGGCTTGATGGCTCCTACTATCATCGATAGCGATGCGGTCCAGGGTGAGACTTTTCTGCCCGGACAGATCTTCGTATTCGGCGGCTTTGCACTGCGGGCTAATTCGCTTGGCCATCTAGAGCAGATTGAAAGCTATGCCCCTGGCCATCAGGTCAGATTTGGAAGTTTGAACTACACGGCCGACATCCGCGGAGACTTGATCTTCGACGGATTCGAGCCATAGCCGGGCGCACCACACTGTCGCGATGGGTATGACCTAGCTCTGCCGCCGAACAGTACCCCAGAGGCCGCGCCCACATCAGCTCCGACCCTTAGCTCGGAGCCAACTGCGCCAATCGAGGATGGGTGGTTAGACACCGCCTTAGGGGCTGTAGTCTCAATGGAGATCGAGCCAAACACCAGGATAATCCTCTGCGTAGCCCATGACTCCAAGGTGCTGGACTCTTTTTCTGACTTCGAACCGCCTGCGCCCCTGCCAATCGAATCCGATTGGGTGCCGATCATGGAATTCACCGCCGCGTATATCTTTCAGCACTCGCCCTTCGGCAACATTCTGAATTCACTAAGGTCTATCTCTTTGTCAGGAGAGCCCTGGCCGGATTATGGCCAACAGGATTGGGATGCGGACGACGAAGAAATTCGACGCCCACCCACCACCCACTTCGTAGCCACTGTCGATGATTTAACCGACATGCTCGACTTCGACTCCGAAGACATCGATGGTATGGACGACGATGTAGGAGATGAACATGAACCAGCACCTATAGGGCACTGGAAAGCCACCTCGTCATATGACATATACATGGTGGATACACCCAAAGAAGGCAATGGCGATGGGATAGCGGAGGATGACCCGTCCAAGAAGCAACCCAAACGTCGACGTCAGCGGTGCCGCTCTAAGTCCCGCCAAAGCAAAAGTGGTGATACCGGCACCAGAGATAATAACACTCCGGATAGTGCCGAAGAAAACAACAAACCCCTCCAGCAAGATTTAGAGCAGGAGGATGGAGGAGCCAGCTCTCCCGAGAGAGCGGCAGACGGAGAAGAGGAGGATGACAATCACATGCCCCCTACGAAGACGAGGCAAGCCTCGGCGACGATGAATTCACCGTACCAAAGGATCCCGTCGAACAAGAGCGATTCAAGCGCCGGCTTATGGCCACGGCAAATAGCCTAAAGAAAAAGCAGCAGCAACTTCAAGCTGATCAAGATCTGCTAGCTGACAAATGGACTGAAGTCCTCGTGGCCGAGGAATATAAACTCGAGCGCCCCTCCAAGAGTTACCCAAGGCGCAGGTTACTACCCCGACTGGAGGAAGAAGCGTATGAGACAACTGATCGGCCACCTCGTGGCCGCGATAGAGAGGCATTCCAGCCAAAAGCTCAGCCTCTACCCCAATGCCATTCAAATAAAAAGGCATGGGGAGATATGCCAGACCTGCGAGACATATTGGAGGACAAGGCAAAGCATTCAAGATCGATCTATGGATCACGAGGGCGCACCACTCTGCGGGACGACAAACATCACGCCGGATACAGTAAAGGCAAATCCGGCCGGGCCGAACACAGCGGGCAAGACCCATTCGAGCTGCGTCGAGATATAGCCCAATACAGAGGCGCCGCACACCCCTTATGCTTCACAGACGAAGTAATGGAACATCAATTCCGAGAAGGTTTCAAACCTGTAAATATTGAATCATACGACGGCACAACAGATCCCACAGTATGGATTGAGGACTTCCTCCTCCACATCCACATGGCCCGCGGAGATGACTTACACGCCATCAAATACCTCCCACTAAAGCTCAAAGGACCAACGCGGCATTGGCTTAACAGCTTGCCAGCGGACGCCATTAGCTGTTGGGAAGATCTGGAAGCCGCATTCCTCGACAACTTTCAGGGCACTTATGTGCGACCACAAGATGCCGATGATTTGAGCCACATAATTCAGCAGCCAGAAGAGTCGGCCAGGCAATTCTGGACTCGGTTCCTTACAAAGAAAAATCAAATCGTCGACTGTCCGGATGCGGAGGCCTTAGTGGCTTTCAAGCACAACATCCGAGACGAGTGGCTAGCCCGGCACCTTGGTCAGGAAAAGCCGAAATCTATGGCAGCTCTCACGACGCTCATGACCCGCTTTTGTGCGGGAGAAGACAGCTGACTGGCTCGCAGTAATAACGTATCAAAGAACCATGGTACCTTAGATACCAAGGACGGCAATAGCAGGTCACGTCACAAAAAGCATAAGCGCCGCATTAACAGTGAAAATACTTAGGATACGGCAGTCAATGCCGGATTCAAAGGCTCTAAACCCGGTCAGCGGAAAAAGACATTCAAACAAAGTACGGCGGGTCTGTCCAGCTTGGACCGTATACTCGATCGCTCTGGTCAAATACACGGCACCCCAGACAAGCCAGCCAATCACACCAACAAGGATTGTTGGGTGTTCAAGCAGGTCGGCAAGTTAATTGCCGAAAACAAGGACAAGGGGCCGCATAGAGATTACGAGGAGGAGCCCCGGCAGCCGCACACTGGAGGACAGAAGAGGTTTCCCCCGCAAGTGCGGACGGTGAACATGATATACGCAATCCACATCCCCAAGAGGGAGTGGAAGCATGCGCTCAGGGACGTATATGCGTTGGAGCCAGTCGCCCCAAAGTTCAACCCTTGGTCCTCCTGTCCGATCACCTTCGATCGCAGGGACCACCCCACTAGTATCCATCATGGCGGATTCGCCGCACTGGTCCTAGACCCAATCATCGAGTCCTTATGGACGGCGGCAGCAGCCTGAACCTGTTTTATCAGGACACAGTGCGCAAGATGGGTATAGACCCCTCAAGGATCAAAACCACAAAGACGACCTTTAAGGGCGTCATTCCAGGTGTAGAGGCCCATTGCACAGGCTCAATTACACTGGAAGTGGTCTTCGGATCCCCGGATAACTTCCGAAGCGAAGAGTTAATCTTCGATATAGTCCCGTTCCGCAGTGGTTATCACGCACTGCTCGGGTGAACCGCATTTGCTAGATTCAATGCGGTACCGCATTATGCATACCTCAAGCTCAAGATGCCAGGACCTCGCGGAGTTATCACAGTTAATGGAAACACATAGCGCTCTCTCCGAACAGAGGAGCACACCACAGCCCTAGCAACAGAAACGCAAAGCAGCCTCTCAAGGGAATCAACCAGTTCGGCGCTTCACAGCCCGGACACCTTCAAGCGCGCTCGGGGCAATCGGCAAATAGACTGCCTGGCGTGATCTGAGCTCGCGTAGCAATACGACGGCCACCCCAATCCCAGCCCAGCGGCGAAACTCGTGCCGTGCGTACATAATTACGCATTAAAAATACCATGGGCACAGGTGGGGAGGGGGGCACAACTACGGCATGCCCCAAGACGCGGCCTAAACCGCACTAGGGGCTTCCCATTAGGTTATTTTTCTTTTTCTTTCAGGACCATAATCTCTGGAAACACTGTCCGGCAGCACTATTGCCGAACACATGATGCAGCAACCGAGGAGGCAGACAGGTACGTTATATCACGGAATTCCCAGGTTGATTGCAGTAATGAGTGAAATATTCAATTTAATATCATTCCTCAGCTTGCCCTTGGAAGGGACATAGTCCTACTCTTTGCTTATCGCACTATCTGTATCACTCTGCTTTAACGCAATTTTTTAATAAATAATGCATGACATTACGACTATTATTGCATTCTTGTTATATATATATATATCTATGTGTTCATTAGTGACGCCTTGCAACCGTACACTATGGTACGGCCAATACACCAGGGGCTTACGTACCCCATAATGCGGTGTGAAAAGTCCGAACACTTTCACAAGTGCGGCACCCCGAACTTATAGCATTATATGCATCAGCTCCGAATCATGTCTTTGGTCAAATGTTGGGTTTGCCCGGCTCCTATGTTTTGGTACCTTACGTTCCACTCTATCGGCTAAGGTAGCGCTAGAAGAACTACTGTGATTGTGCCCCGGTTCTGCCGGGCTTAGCACCTCAGTAGAGAAAGCTAAAACTGACTGTCATGATAAGGCAAGAGACTGGTCGCTGTTCGGCGAGGTTTTTCGAGTCCCTAAAGACTTATGCCGCTTAGGGCGAGGGGCCGGCCCTGTCTGTCTTACAAGCGTGTATCGCGCCCCGAATTCGGCCTTCCGAATACCATGGGCTTCGCCGAAATTTAAAATTATAGAATTCTATGGCTAAGTGACAGTGATAAATCATTATTAGTCCGGTTGCCTTGTTCGTTGAGCTGAGCACCTCCCTCGAAGGACCCAAATATGGGAACAAGAGTGCTCAGGTTTATCCCGAACACCCCATCACTCGTGGCATGGGGGCAGAAGCCGAGGACTAGCCATCTCTCAGATTGGATAAAAAGCCAAACAGAAGGTAATATTTTAAATTCAAACAAGCGTTGCATAGCGCATATGAAACAAGTTTTCATAAATACAGGATAAAACGAGCAAAGTTTACTCAAATATTACATCTTTTGAACACTTGTCCGCGATGAGACGGGCACCCGGTAGAACACCCTCATAGTACATCTCGAGGTGGTGGTGCTCCTTGCCCTCTGGTGCCCCCTCCTTGATCAGCTTCACGGCGTCTAGCTTGACCCACTGCAATTTCACACGGGCGAAAGGCTGGCGTGCACCTTCAATGCAGACAGATCGCTTGATGACCTCCAGCCACGGGCAGGCATCCACAAGCCGCCTCACCAGGCCGAAGAAGCTGTTCGGAAGGGTGTCGCCAGGCCATAGCCAAACTATAAAGCTCTTCATGGCCTGATCGGCCGCCTTATGCAGCTCGACCATCTGCTTCAGCTGGTAGCTCATTGGCACCGGATGTCTGGCCTCAGCATACTGAGACCAGAACAACTTCTCCGTCGAGCTTCCGTCCTCGGCCTGGTAAAATTGTGCGGCATCGGACACACTGCGGGGCAAATCTGCGAATGCTCCTGAAGAGCTTCGAATCTGGGTAAGTAATCGGTAATTTACTTTTACATGCTTGCTTTGCATATAGAAAGCCTTACCCGCCGCTATCTTCTTCATCGCGTCGATCTCTTAGAGGGCCTTCTGGGCCTCGGCCTTGGCACTCTTTACGCTCTCAAGGGCCATGGCAAGCTCAGACTCTCACGTCTTCGAGTCAAGCTCCAACGCCTCGTGCTTCGTCACGAGAGCCTGTAGCTCTTGCTGCACCTCGCACACCCGAGCCTCGTGCTTCTCTCGCTCGGTGCGTTCCTTGGCTGCTTTATCTTCGGCTTTGGTTAGCGCTTGCTTCAGGGTCGCCACCTCGGTCGTGGCCCCTGGCAAACATACAATGATCCTGTCATTTTGCAATCGCGTCCTTTTTTATATATACATATCTATAGATGGGGCATTACTTACCCCTGTTCTCCTCGAGCTGCCTCTTGGCAAGGCCGAGCTCTTTCCTGGACCCCTCGAGGTCCTGCTTTAGTACGGCGACCTCCGCAATCAATGCGGCGGACGCTAGTAGCGAAGCCTGCATACGCATATTGACATACTTATATTAGACTCCTGTGATATTATTTGATCCTCTGTTCGGCTTTTCTTTGTGAACACCGAATAGAGCATCAGGGGCTACTGTCTATGCGGTAATATTTCTACTACATTTTAAAACACTTACCTCAAAGCCTGTTAGAAGGCTGGCACAGGTTTCAGTCAATCCGCTCTTGGCGGACTGAACCTTCTGGATCACTGCACTCATGATAGTGCGGTGCTCCTCGTCGATGGAAGCGCTGCGAAGCGCTTCCAGCTGATTGTCCGGCGCCTCTAGATGGACAGAGGTCACCGGCACAGGCGTCTTGCCCCTCTTAGAAGGAGGCCGCCTACCCGAGCCCGGAATCGCTGGAGGGTCCGGCGCGGTGTTCGGCTGAGGGCCAAACTCGGAGCTCTCTGGGGCCCCGTCCCCTCGGCTCCCGGAGTCCGGAATGTCGCCTTGAGGTGCCTCCGAGACTGTCTCCCCTCTATCCGGTGCCTCTTGAGACAACACCTCGGCGTCGTCAGCAGGATGAGGGGAGGTGGAGGTCGGGACTGGATCGCTATCCATGTCCGACGAGCCCAAGGAGTCGTCCGATGATACCTCGATATTGGCTCGTGGTGGCCTGCATAATTGCGTTCGGCGTTAGGGAAAGCAATGCAACGAAGGAACCCTATGAGTTACTCTGGTATCCGAATACTTACGATCTCCCCGGGGGCTTGACCCTAGGCAACCACTCGTCTTCGCCTTCGTCGGCGGCGGTGGAACCGTCCGTAAGGAGAGTCCTTCCCTTCTTGGACCCTTCGGCCTCCCCGGTTGGGCGGCCTTCCTTTTCTTGTCTCCCCCAGTCGGTGGGGGAGCAACTTATTCTTCTTCTTCCTCGTCTTCGGGGGAAGAGTGCGCCGCAGAGTCATCGGACGGTGAGTCCGACGACGCCTGGCGTCGGGAACTCTTTCGAGTTCCCTTGGCCTTCTTGGTCTTCTCCGGCACCGTATAAGGGGCCGGAGTCAACATCTTCGCCAGAAGAGCATCTGCGGGGCCTTTGGGCAAAGGAGCCGGATAGTCGATCTGTCCGGCCATCTTCTGCCAGTCCTGTCAAAGGTACGGGAGTTTAGATCCCGCATAGAGCCAATCGATATAAAATAAGTATCCTGTGAAAGGTAAAGCAGCTTACCGCACTGGCTTGGTGCTTCGCGCTGAATCCACGATCCTCAGTAATAGGGGGCGGACCTCGGTGCTTTTTAACAGCACCCTCCAAGCGTCTTCATGAGTCGTGTCGAAGAGCCTGTTCAGAGTTTGGTGCTACGCCGGATTGAACTCCCACAAGTTGAACTCCCATTGTTGGCACGGGAGTATCCGGCCGATGAGCATAACTTGGACTATGCTGACAAGCTTGAACTTCTTGTCCACCATGTTTTGAATACATGTTTGGAGTCCGGTCAGCTCTTTCGAATTACCCCAGGACAGGCCCTTCTCTTTCTAGGAGGTGAGCCGCGTGGGGATGCCAGATCGGAACTCGGGGGCCGCTACCCATGCAGGGTCGCGCGGCTCGGTGATATAGAACCACCCCGATTGCCACCCCTTTATGGTTTCCACGAAGGAGCCCTCGAGCCATGTTACGTTGGGCATCTTGCCCAACATGGCGCCTCCGCACTCTGCCTGGCGGCTGCCCACCACCTTCGGCTTGACATTGAAGGTCTTCAGCCATAAGCCGAAGTGGGGCTTGATGCGGAGGAAGGCCTCACACACGACGATAAACGCCGAGATGTTGAGGATGAAGTTCAGGGCCAGATCATGGAAATCCAGGCCGTAATAAAACATGAGCCCCCGGACGAAGGGGTGGAGAGGGAATCCCAGTCCGCGGAGGAAATGGGTGAGGAATACTACCCTCTCATGGGGCCTGGGGGTGGGGATGAGTTGCCCCTCATCTGGGAGCCGGTGCGCGATGTCGTCGGGCAGGTATCCGACTCTCCTCAGTTTCTTGATGTCTCCCTTCGTGACGGAGGAGACCATCCACTTGCCTCCCGCTCCAGACATGATTGGAGAAGGTCGAGGTGGGAAGTGCAGACTTGGGCGCTAGAGCTCGAGTGTGCGAAAATGGATGGGCAAGGGAGGAAGAAGGCGTGGATAGAAAGGTGAATCCTTATCCCTTTATATGGGCGGACGAAACTAAGCGTCCCCACTTGCCTGGTAAAACTAGCGTATCCCCCAAGTGCCGCAATTGATGACGTGGTTGGATTACCCATGCCCGTATTGATGAGAATACCGTAATAAGGGGACACGATCTCTGCTCTGACAAGACGTGTCGAAAAACTTCCTCGCGTTATGTGCGGGGCTGGTTAAAAGAAACGGTTCGAATAATCACCGGGCCATGACGTAATGTCATGCTACCAAAACAAGCCAGCAAATTAGATCTGCAAAAAAATTATTCTCTCTACGGTGGAATGTGGAACTTATCTTGCAGGGTCGGACACTATCCTCGTATTCAAATTCTTCTGTGATGTATTCGGAGAAGGAACCCGCCTTGCAATGCCGAAGACAATACTGCGCGTTGGACTCATCGTCATTGAAGCCTGGTTCAGGGGCTACTGAGGGAGTCCTGGATTAGGGGGTCTCCGGACAGCCGGACTATCTCCATTGGCCAGACTGTTAGACTATGAAGATACAAGATTGAAGACTTCATCTTGTGTCCGGGTGGGACTCTACTTGGCGTGGAAGGCAAGCTAGGCAATACGGATATGGATATATCCTCCTTTATAACCGACCTTGTGTAACCCTAACCCTCTCCGGTGTCTATATAAACCGAAGGGTTTTAGTCCATAGGACAACAATCACAACATACAATCATACCATAGGCTAGCTTCTAGGGTTTAGCCTCTCTGATCTCGTGGTAGATCTACTCTTGTACTACCCATATCATCAATATTAATCAAGCAGGATGTAGGGTTTTACCTCCATCAAGAGGGCCTGAACCTGGGTAAAGCATTGTGTCCCCTGCCTCCTGTTACCATCCGGCCTAGACGCACAGTTCGGGACCCCCTACCCGAGATCCACCGGTTTTGACACCGACATCCACCATGCGTTGGATGCGCGTCTGCAGTGTTGTCACCTCGTCTGACGAAACCCAATTTAGGCCCTTCTCTAACCAGGAGGTGAGCCGCATTGGGGCGCCAGACTTGAATTCTGGAGCCGCGGCCCAGGTGGCATCGCAGGGCTCTGTGATATAGAACCACAGTTGCTGCCACCCTTTGACGGTCTCCACGAAGGAGCCTTCGGGCCATGTGACATTGGGAATCTTGCTCACCATGGTGCCTCCGCACTCTATGTGTTGGCCACCCACCACCTTCAGCTTCACGTTGAAGATCTTTATCCACAATCCGAAATGGGGTGGGATGCGGAGGAAAGCCTCGCACATGACAATAAATGCCGAGATGTTGAGGATGGAGTTTGGGGATAGATCATGGAAATCTAGCCCATAATAGAACATAAGTCCGCAGACGAATGGGTGGAGTGGAAATCCCAGCCCGTAGACGAAGTGGGGGATGAAAACTACCGTCTCGTGGGGCTCCGGGTTGGCATAGTCTGTCCCTCGGTCGGAAGCCGATGGGCGACTTCCTTGGCCAACTATCCGGTCTCCTGGAGCAGGGTGATGTCCTTCTCCTTGACGGAGGAGACCATCCACTTGTCGTGCGCTCCGGATGCGGACATGACTGGAGTGCTGTTTGGAGGCGGAAAGGATGGAAGCTTGGACGCTGGAGCTCAAGAACGGATGGGCACGGAGAGAGAGAAGGCGTGGGTGAAAGAGGGTGTGTCATTATCCCTTTATAAAGGCAGCGAATATCAAGCGCCTTCCCACTAGCCTTAAAACTCGCCTGTTTACCAAGAGCCATGCAGGCGGCACGATTGGATTGCCCACCCCCGTATTGATGAGAATCTCGTAATAAGGGGACACGGTCTCTGCTTTGACAAGACGTGCCGATAAAACCGCATCTCGAAATATGAAGTGGCAGGCCGAAAAATGGTTCGAAATAATGACCGGGTGGTGATGTGGTGTCATGCTACAAAAAGTTGTCAGTGGATTGGACTCGTGAAATATTATACTCTCTACGGTTGTGTGTGGTGCTTGTTTTGCTGAGCCGGACACGTTCTTTGTGTTCGAAAGCTGTTTTGAAGTATTCATAGGAGGAACCCGCCTTGCAATGCCGAAGACAATCTGCGTGCCGGACACCTCGTCATTGAAGCCTAGTTCAGGGGCTACTGAGGGAGTCCTGGACTAAGGGGTCCTCGGGCGTCCAACCTGTTGGACATGGGCTGGACTGTTGGGCCATGAAGATACAAGACTAAAGATTCTCTCACCTGTGTCCAGATGGGACTCTCCTTGGCGTGGATGGCAAGCTTGGCGTTTGGATATGAAGATTCCTTTCTCTGTAACCGACTTTGTACAACCCTAGTCCCCTCCCGTGTCTATATAAACCGGAGGGTTTAGTCCATAGAGGCAATCATAATCATATAGGCTAGACTTCTAGGGTTTTAGCCATTACGATCTCATGGTAGATCAACTCTTGTAACCCCTATACTCATCAATATTAATCAAGAAGGACGTAGGGTATTACCTCCATCAAGAGGGCCCGAACCTGGGTAAAACTTCGTGTCCCTTGTCTCCTATTACCATCAACCTCAGATGCACAGTTCGGGATCCCCTACCTGAAATCCGCTAGTTTTGACACTGACACCCTTTCATGCACCGATTGTTTGAACTTGAATTATGTGCATTGATGCCTAGGAAATGCACATAATCCCCTAAATATGGAGAATGAACCCGGAAAAGTGCCAAATTTGAACACGGTGATTTGGAGGTTTTATGTTCATCGTAGAAAAAAACTCGTGGACAAAGGACAAAGGAAATTTGGATCCCCCTTCAATCTTGGTGATTTCCCCCTTGAAACCATGAAACTTGCTCGGTGATGGTTCGATTTATGAAAGGCGTGCATCGCGACATAAGGAAAATATTCTCCAATTTTTACTAGGGCATGGTGAAGCCATACCATGGCACCACACCAGGCGTCGTGTGTTCCCACCATGTGTTTGATTTTTTGTATAGTTGTTAACCCAGTAAACGACACATTTATGGTTGACTATTGCCACACATTTCCTTGAAATATCTGCCCATTCCTTGTAAAAGGTATGACAATGTACTAAATAACACGAGCATGGTTTTCTAGACCGTTCTTGTGCACCTTTTCATGCATTGATTGTTCGAATTCGAATTATGTCCATTAATGCCTAGAAAATACACATAATCCCATAAATGTGGTAAATGAGACCGGAAAAATGTCAAATTTGAACATGTTGCATTTGAGGCGGTATGTTGATCGTTGGAAAAAAATTGAATGACAAACTAGGACAGAAATTTGGATTCCCCTTCAATCTTTGGGATTTCCCTCTCGAAAGCATGGAACTTCCTCGGTGATGGTTCGATTTATGAAGGGCGTGCATGACGACATAAGCCAAACCTTCTCAATTTTTGACTAGGGCAAGGTGAGGTCATACCATGGCACCATGCCAGGCATCATGTTTTTCAAGCATTTATTTCATTTTTTCTATAGTTGAAAACCCAACAAACAAACATTTGTGGTTGACTATTGCCACACATTATATCGAAATATCTATCCATTCCTTGTAAAAGGCATGAGAATTTACTAAATGGCACGAGCATGGTTTTCCAGGCCGTTGTTGTGCACCCTTTCATGCACCGATTGTTTGAACTTGAATTATGTGCATTAATACCTAGGAAACGCACATAATCCCCTAAATATGGCAAATGAACCCGGAAAAGTGCCAAATTTGAACACGGTGATTTGCAGGTTGTATGTTCATCATAGAAAAAAACTCGTGGATAAAGGACAAATGAAATTTGGACCCCCCTTCAATCTTGGTGATTTCCCCCTCGAAACCATGAAACTTCCTCGATGATGGTTCGATTTATGAAAGGCGTGCATGCCGACATTTTTACCAGGGCACGGTGAGGCCATACCATGGCACCACACCAGGCATCATGTTTTCCAAGCATGTATTTCATTTTTGCATAGTTGTTAACCCAATAAATGACACATTTATGGTTGACTATTGGCACACATTTTCTTGAAATATCTGCCCATTCCTTGTAAAAGGCACGAGAATGTACTAAATAGCACGAGCATGGTTTTCCAGACAGTTCTTGTGCACCTTTTCATGCACTGATTGTTTGAATTTGAATTATGTGCATAATTAATGCCTAGAAAATGCACATAATCCCCTAAATATTGTAAATGAGTTCGGAAAAATGTCAAATTTGAACACGTTGCACTTGAGGCGATATGTTGATCGTTGAAAAAAATTGAATGACAAACTAGGACGGAAATTTGGATTCCGCTTCAATCTTGGTGATTTCCCTCTCGAAAGCATTGAACTTCCTCGGTGATGGTTCGATTTATGAAGGGCATGCATGACGACATAAATCAAACCTTCTCAGCTTTTAACCAGGGCATGGTGAGGCCATACCATGGCACCATGCCAGGCGTCATGTTTTTCAAGCATGTATTTCATTGTTCTATAGTTGATAACCCAGTAAATGATGCGTTTGTGGTTGACTATTGCCACGCATTCCATTGAAATCTCTGCCCATTCCTTGTAAAAGGCTTGATAAATTACTAAATACCACGAGTAAGGTTTTTCCAGACCGCTCTTGTGCACCTTTTCAAGCACCAATTGTTTGAATTTGAATTATGTGCATTAATGCCTACAAAATGCACATAATCCCCTAAATATTGTAAATGAACCCGGAAAAGTGTCAAATTTGAACATGGTGATTTAGCAGGGTTTATGTTCATCATAGAAAAAAAATCATGGATGAAGGGAAAAGAAAATTTGGATTCCCATTCAATCTCGGTGATTTATTATCACACACGATTCATCTCCGTCGCCTTTGCAAACCGTGTGTGTTCGCTCACACATGCAAAAGGAAAAAATAAAACCCTCGCCCACTTCATCCCCACTCACTCGTCGTGGACTCCTCCGCAACTCTGCACCCTAAGCTCGACGGCTGTTGGCGGCGGGCGTAGGTCGCGCTCCAAACGGCATGGGATTTCGGCCCAACCACTTTCCGCCGCCTATCTGCACCTACATTCTAGACTCTGGTCGACTGGGGTTTTCTGTGGGATTGGGTCGAGGATTTATCTCATGGAGAAGGTAATCAACTTAGAGAAATATTCACTCATCTCTTATCGCAATCCATCCGTCGCTATTAATCAACCGGCGGAAATTACCATGGAATCAGTTTTGTTCTAGCTGATCCGTGGGTGTTCATTCATGTGTCCAAAGTGCGAGAACAAATCGGGCAACTATGGTCGTGGCCAGTCGGAAACAAAGTTCTATCTCACCATTCCGGATGACTTCAGGGAGCGCTCGATATGTTCAAACTCAACCTACCACGGTCGGCATGGCCTAAATTTGCGAACATATACTGTCTGTTGCTACATTATCTATATATTTGCATCAAATCTTTGTTACATTATCTATTTTTCATTCTATATTTTTGCACTTTGCTTTCATCTATATATTGATTTGTTCTATCAGTTACTCCCATATTTGCATATTGCTCTGTTATTTCAATATATCTAATTTACGATCTTAATTTTCATTTCAAGCAGTACATCCCTTGCTTTGCAAGAACAGGAGTAGAAGGAAATCTTGGGCTTTACTTTGTTGGTGACTCCCAGGATGTCATATTGACAATGCAACATGGATTTACAATGACGGTTAGCGTAAAACTTGATAAAGATGGTCACTCCTATTTTAATGCGGACCTTTGGAGAAAAATGTTTAAGTGTTATGAACTCAAAGCTGGTAATAAAATTCTAGTACGTGCACCACAGCCTGGTCTAATTAACATGGATGTTTACTTCCCCAACGCCATCGGCCGATCAAAGTCTGATCGAGGTTAATGTCCTTTCAACTTTCTCCATGTTGTCATATTACTTAGCAAAATCCGGGTATTTTTTCTCACTAATTGGTCACTATTTAAGCAACCAATTGTGATTTCATATTCTGACTCCGTTCCTAGGCAGTAACAGATTCTATTTACCAATTTATGTGCACTATATATTCTTCTACCATGTTCTGAATAAATAATACCTTTCCACCTTTTAAGCAGGATATGTTGGATGCATAGTGAATGATATGTATGTTACTAAGCGTACCAAATTTCACTGGAAGGACTTGAAGCATGTCATAAACTATGTTGATAATCTGACAGAGATAGCATAGCGTATGAACGCTGGATTTTGGATGGGATTAATTGGACCTATGGTGCACACACTGAACAAGACCAATTGTGTGCACAAAACACTGGTAAAAAGTCTTATTTTAATGTTAATGCTCATAACCTATATATATATATCTTCAACGATATGTTACAATTGGTTTTATTCTACATGTCAACAGAAATTGCCCCCTGTAGCAGTTCCTGGATCGATTTCCCAGTGTGGTCGAATTATACTTGTGCCTGTTAATAACACCAAAGTGATTGCAAGGTACTGCATTTCCCGCAGAAATGGAATCATTCAAATTAACAAGTTCTCGCTTCTCGTGGCAATGCATCCATATTACAAAATTGGAGACACTGTTCTACTCATGCTCAACCAAGGCACAGGAGGGCTCTTCCTTTTCATTGACGAGATGTCGAGTCGCCGTGATCAAGCTGCTTCCAGTGGATAGTTGTGGTTGTTGGCCCTCAGCCTCTTAAAATGTGCTTGCCGTTACTATATATGTTAAGTATGTAGATATGGACCATATGGCTCTTAGCCCTTAGCCTCTTAAAATGCGATAGTTGTTACTATGTTAAGTATGTAGATATGGACCATATGGTTGTCAAAACTGTGTTACGAAGATCCTCCTTTTGCCGAATAGTGTAACCACTATATATATGTTACTCAAATGTTGTTACCCAAGTTCATAAATTTTCATTGAAAGTATTAGTATCGTACACAGTTCATTGAGTTTAAGCATGTGCCCGATGTCCAGAAGGCATTTGCATATTAATTGTCCATATTGCAAATTCACACACATGTTAACATAACGAAATGTATGTGTAACATACTAATCATCGGACACAAGTACTCGCAGATGCATCGTGTGCGATACTCCTAGCCACCGCAAGCAACTAGTTTGCATTTTTCAAAGTTTTTTGCGCGCACAGAATCGCACACGAACTAACTATATTGACCATCTGTGTTGTAATTTCTCATCACAAACAGTTCATCCGAGTCGGTTGTTTGCCATGTATCACACACATCTTGTTTACACGACTCGTTTGTGTTGTTTTGGCTCACCGCAAATAGTTCATCCATGTGAATTGTATGCCGCATATCAAACACATCTTGTTAAGTTGAACCATTTCTGTTGTGTTCCCCAATCAAAAATAGTTGATCTGAGTGAACCGTATGCCGTATATCACACACACATTGATATGGCTGCCCGTTTCTGTTGTTCTACCTCATCGCAAACAGTCGAATGGATTAATCGTGTGTCCTGCATCGCACACACATTGATATGGCTGCCCGTTTCTATTGTTCTGCCTTATCGCAAACAGTTTGAATGGATTAACCATGTGTCGTGCATCGCACACGCAACTAAAATTTGAACTATGTTTGATGGCTCCACCATCGCAAACGTTTTGCACCTTTTTTGACGGTTTTTTACACCATCGTTTGCGATTATTGCATCACACACAGTTTCAGCAAAGGGTCTCTGATCATAGTGTCGCGTTAGCAGTATCCTGCAGTAGTGCTAGTACAAAGATAACAAAATGAAATATTGCAAGACAATCTAAAAACTTGTGCAAAAAAACATGAAATATGCATACACATGCCTTTCGTCTATCTGACATTATAGTATATGGTCCAAACTATCCCACTTCCCCCTAGGCAAATTTTAAGTTGTTGTACAAACCAACAGCAACTAGGTGTGTCCTCTTGTCCAACAATGCCAAATTCCAGTGTGTATATATTGTTGTTGCCATCTCTACCAGTGGCAGCAAGGAGTTGAGCACCAGTAGTGAGCTTAATAAAGCATCCATCAACACCTACATAATCAACATTTCAAACAATTAAATACATTTAAAGGAGAAAAAAATATGTAGGTACTACACAAGGTTCAGAAACTAACCAATGAATGGGCTGCACCCCTTGAGAAACCCCTCCCTTGCTCCATTGATGCAATAGAACATGGCAATTTTTTCAGTAGGTGTTGGAGTAATAGTAGTGAATATTACTCTACTCCTAGGGTTTGTGTCCATGACAGTATGAGCATAATCTCTAAGCCTAGGATATTGGTTCTTGTGATCTCCTAACACAACATCAATAGCTATGTTCTTTACCCTATATGCCATAGACTTGGGCACATCTACACCATATTTTTCCATGCAGGCATCAATTATAGTCTGAATGCCAGTAGTTGGATCAGATCTGAAGAGCGGCTCATATTTCTGTGCTAGCCACTTAACACTCACCCTGGTGGTCTCTGTAGTACTAGGGCACGTGTGCTCTAGTCTCATCTTCTTAATTACAAAGGGTTTTTACCCTTATATAACTACTACCACCATAAAAAAATTGCAATGTTTATCTCTACACTCAACAATTATCCTCTGATATGAATTCCTAGGGTACTTGAAATTTCTGCTCTGAGTGATGTGTAAATTTAACAAAGCATCTCTGAATGATGTTGATCCCTAAAACAAAAGTGTAGACAGAGTTGCTAATGTGGTTGCACCATTTTCTCATTGTACCATTTCCTAGCAGGCCTCTTCCTTGCCCTATTCTACATTTTCTTTGGTAGGACAAATGACAGTGGCTCAAAACCATCATCATCACTCTCCTTCAGCAAACCCTTCTCTTCTTCATCTGATGAAGGTTTGGAATCAGGTTCCGCCTCTTGTAACACACTTGAATGTGACCTTGTTGATGGTCCTCTCCTAACTGGCAGCTTTTGTTTCTTCTTTGTAGGTACAACTATTGTTTCTTCTTCTTCTGAAACCAATGTGTGATCTTCCTCCAGCTCAAATAGTTCCTCAATTTTAGTGTCACCCTCATAATGTAGCACTTCTTCCTCCTTTGATTGTTCATCATATTTTTATTCCTCTTCTACTTCTTCATCTCTCTGTCTCTTTCCCTCTTCCATCTCTACATCTTCAGCATCACACATATAACACGAGTCACTTCTTCCCCAAAACACCTTTTAACTTGGCATCTACATTCCTGCTTTCTTGTGTGCAAACAATAGGAGCATGAGCTGTGGTAGAGCTGGTACACTGACTTTCAAACACAACTCTTTGCTGATCAACAACTAACATAGGAGGCTCACTCAGATCAAGCACAACAGGCTCCTGATACACAATAGCGGACATTTTTCGCTTATGAGATTGTTTCCTCTCAAATTCACTAACAGGGGGTGGACAAGCCCTAATTAGAAAATTTAGCACCAAAGTATCCATATTTTGCCTCTTCATCATTTGCAATTCAGCATTACTCTCTGCCATTTTTAGCCCTTGCTCTCCTAAACCTAGATTCTCAATGTGATACAAACAATCATATACACTAAATCCTTGTGTTTCCATCAGTGCAACTATGCTCAGATAAGTAACATCTGAACTGCAGACCTCCCTCTCCAAAGGTTCTCGAGCATCAAAATGGATCCTAACTTCCCAAAGGTCTTCATTGAAACTACAAAACAAAGGAAATTCCAAGTATTCAGTACGCTAACCCAAACTTTTTTGTTAACAAAAAATAAAAACTTTAAAGTAAGTTCATAATTTTAGTTAACATAACAGAACACAAATTAATATAGTTTACAATTTTAGTTAACATAGATACTACAAAAGAAAGGAAAATTCAAGTAAGTTTACTATTACAGTTAACAAAACATGAATCAATATAGTTTCCAATTTCAGTTAACAATAAGATAAATCAATTAAAGTAACACTAGCAAATTTTTGACCTGCCTAATTAAAGTAACACAAGCAAATTTTAGTAAACAGTATGAGAAAACAATTAAGAAGCAGTGCAGTACCCTAGCTAATTTGAGAGTAACACAAGGATTAACCTGCCTAATAAAATAAACATCTAAACTAATTGGAGAGGAAGCAGTGTAGTACCCTAGCAAATTTGAGAGTACACTAGCAAATTAAAGTAACATAAGGATTAAATCTGCCTATTTAAAGACACATCTTAACTAATTGGCTAGGATACTTTAATTGGACTAAAATTGGCTAAGATACTTTAATTGGACTAAAATTTGCTTGAAAGCAGAGGAGGAACAAACCCTAATCCCCAATTGCAGAAAGCAAAGGAGGAGGAGGGAAGATTACAAGAACTTATATTACATCGCCGAATCCATGTGTCAAATCTTGGCTATTTCTAGGGTTCCCCACCCAAATCTGCGCCATCCAAAACCGCTGCTCCATGGACAATGCCAGCTTCGAAAGATTGTCGTCCTCGGTGGAGTACGCAGAGCTGGAGTTGTCGCTGCTGCCGCTACCGTTGTCCTCGCCGTAGATTCCACCTGTCGCGCTGCTATGTAAGCACGGGAGGTCTTCGCTGCCGCCTGCTGGAGTCACCGACACCATAGCCGCTCAGGAGACCTAGGGTTCGAGGGGAGAGATGCGAGGGACGGCTGAACGAACCGGTTCAATGGAACCAGGCTAAGAGCAACCGAGCCAGACTCGTCCTCGTCAGCGTGCGGGCACGCGCCGATTGGCCAACGTGTGATACGTCTCCAATGTATCTACTTTTCCAAACACTTTTGCCCTTGTTTTGGACTCTAACTTGCATGATTTGAATGGAACTAACCTGGACTGACGTTGTTTTCAGCAGAATTGCCATGGTGTTATTTTTGTGCAGAAATAAAAGTTCTCGGAATGACCTGAAAATCCACGGAGACACGTTTTGGAATTAATGAAAAATATTGGCGAAAGAATCAGCATCAGGGGGCCCACACCCTGTCCACGAGGGTGTAGGGCACCCCCCGGGGCACGCCCCTGCCTCGTGGGCCCCCTGGGACTCCACCAACCTCAACCCCAACTCCATATATTCACTTTTGGGGATAAAAAATCAAAGGGACGGACTCATCGCGTTTAATGATACGGAGCGGCCACCAATCCCTAATCTTCCTCGGGAGGGCTGATCTGGAGTCCGTTCGGGGCTCCGAAGTGGGGAATCCATCGCCATCATCATCATCATCAACCATCCTCCATCACCAATTTCATGATGCTCTCCGCCATGCGTGAGTACTCCCATCGTAGGCTTGCTGGACGGTGATGGGTTGGATGAGATTTACGATGTAATCGAGTTAGTTTTGTTAGGGTTTGATCCCTAGTATCCATTATGTTCTAAGATTGATGTTGCTATGACTTTGCTATGCTTAATGCTTGTCATTAGGGCCCGAGTGCCATGATTTCAGATCTGAACCTATTATGTTTTCATGAATATATGTGAGTTCTTGATCCTATCTTGCAAGTCAATAGTCACCTACTATGTGTTATGATCCGGCAACCCCGAAGTGACAATAATAGGGACCACTCCCGGTTATGAACGTAGTTTGAGGAGTTCATGTATTCACTAAATGTTAATGCTTTGGTCCGCTACTCTATTAAAATGAGGCCTTAATATCCCTTAGTTTCTAATAGGAACCCGCTGCCACGGGGGTAGGACAAAAGATGTCATGCAAGTTCTTTTCCATAAGCACGTATGACTATATTTGGAATACATGCCTACATTACATTGATGAACTAGAGCTAGTTCTGTGTCACCCAATGTTGTAACTGTTGCATGAGGAATCACATCCGATATAATTATCCATTATTGATCCATTGCCTATGAGCTTTTCACATATTGATCTTTGCTTAGTTACTTTTTCGTTGCCACTGTTACGATTGCTACAAAAACTGCTACTATTAGTTTTGCCACCGTTACTTCCATACTACTTTGCTACTAAATACTTTGCTGTAGATATTAAGTCTTTCAGGTATGGTTGAATTGACAACTCAACTGCTAATACTTGAGAATATTCTTTGGCTCCCCTTGTGTCGAATCAATACATTTGGGTTGAATACTCTACCCTCAAAAACTATTCTGGTCCCCTATACTTGTGGGTTATCAAGACTATTTTCTGGCGCCGTTGCAGGGGAGAATAGCTCTATTATTTGAGTCACTTGGGATTTATATCTGTTGATCACTATGAGGAACTTGAAAGATGAAAGAACCAAGATTTTTCCCTCAACTACGAGGGGAGGTAAGGAACTGCCATCTAGCTTTGCACTTGATTCACCTTATGTTATGAGTAAATTTGCGACACCTACACCTGTTATTGATTCTGATATGTCGCATGTTATTCATGAGGCCACTTCTTCTATGCATGATGCTTATGATGAAACTACTTCTATGCTTGATAATACTATGCCATTAGGTGAATTTCTTGATGAACAACTTGCTAGGGTTAGAGAGAATGAAATTATTGAAACAGATAATATTGATGAAAGTGATGATGAATATTCTCCCCCTAGATATGAATTGCCTGATCTGCCTGAGGGTTACATTATGGCTGAAGAAACTGCTAGAGACCTTTTTGCTTGCAAAGATAGATATGATCTTAAGAAACTGTTAGCTAACTGAAAGAAAAGTCTTTGAATGCTACAATGAAATATGTCCCTACTTTTGCTACTTCACCTATCTGTATTTCTGATAAGCATTATGATTTCTCTGTCGATCCTGAGTTAATTACTTTGGTTGAATCTGATCCTTTTTATGGCTATGAATCTGAAACTGTTGTGGCACATCTTACTAAATTGAATGATATAGCCACCCTATTCACTCATGAGGAGAAAAATCATTACTACCATATCCTTAAGTTATTTCCGTTCTCATTAAAGGGTGATACTAAAACATGGTTTAATTCTCTTGCTCCTGGTTGTGTGCGTAGTCCTCAGGATATGATTTATTACTTCTCTGCTAAATATCTCCCCACTCATAGGAAACAAGCTGCCTTAAGGGAAATATATAATTTTGTGCGAATTGAAGAAGAGAGTCTCCCACAAGCTTGGGGGAGGCTTCTCCGATTACTTAATGCTTTGCCTGATCATCCTCTCAAGAAAAATGAAATACTTGATATCTTTTATAATGGAATAACCGATGCTTCCAGAGACCACCTGGGTAGTTGTGTTGGTTGTGTTTTCAGGGAAAGAACTGTTGAGCAAGTTGAATTGCTATTAAATAATATATTGAGTAATAATAATGATTGGACACTTCCTGAACCAACTCCTAGGCCAACTCCGAAGAAAAGGGGTATTCTCTTTCTCAGTCTTGAAGATATGCAAGAGGCAAAAAAATCTATGAAAGAAAAGGGTATTAAAGCTGGCTGGAGATGTTAAGAATTTACCACCTATTGAAGAAATACATGGTCTTAATAACCCGACACAAGTAGTAAAGGTAAATTCTCTCTATAGATTTGATGCAGGTGATATTCCTCATAATAAGTCTGCTAGCCAATTCTTGGATGAGTTTGATAATTTTATTGTTAAACAAGAAAACTTCAATGCTTATGTTGGAAGAAAATTGAAACATAATGCTTATATGGTTGAACACTTGAGTGATTATATGTATAGAGTTAAAGGTGACCTTAAACTTATTAGTAAACATGCTTCTATGGTTACCACTCAGGTAGAACAAGTGCTTAAGGCTCAAGATGATTTGCTCAATGAATTAAATAATAAGAAAAATGATAATGCTATTAGAGTTATGACTAGAGGGGGTAGAATGACTCGGGAACCTTTGTATCCTGAGGGCCACCCTAAGAGAGTTGAGAAAGATTCTCAAAGAACTAATGTTGATACACCTAGTCCTTCTAAGAAGAAGAAAAAGAAAATTGATAGGACTTTGCATGCTTCTATTGAACATGTTGTTGACACACCTAAGAATCCCAATGATATTTCTATTTCTGATGCTGAAACACAATCTGGTAATGAACATGAACCTAGTGATAATGTTAATGATGATGTTCATATTGATGCTCAACCTAGCAGTAACAATGATGTAGAGATTGAACCTACTGTTGATCTTGATAACCCACAATCAAAGAATCAACGTTATTATAAGAGAGACTTTGTTGCTAGGAACCACGGTAAAGAAAGATAACCATGGGTTCACAAACCCATGCCTTTTCCTCCTAAACCATCCAAGAAAAAGGATGATGAGGATTTTGAGCGCTTTGCTAAAATGATTAGACCTATCTTTTTGTGTATGTGTTTGACTGATATGCTTAAAATGAATCCTTATGCTAAGTATATGAAAGATATTGTTACAAATGAAAGAAAGATACCGGAAGCTGAAATTTCCACCATTCTTGCCAATTATAGTTTTAAAGGGGGAATACCAAAGAAACTAGGAGATCCAGGAGTTCCAACTATACCATGCTCCATTAAAAGAAACTATGTTAAAACTGCTTTATGTGATCTTGGAGCCGGTGTTACTGTTATACCTCTCTCTTTATATCGTAGACTTGATTGGAATAAGTTGATGCCTACTAAAATATCTTTGCAAATGGCCGATAAATCAACTGCTACACCTGTCGGCATTTGTGAGGATGTGCCTGTTGTGGTTGCAAATGTTACTATTTTAATGTACTTTGTTATTCTTGATATTCCCGAGGACGATAGTATGTCTATTATCCTTGGTAGACCCTTTTTGAATACTGCAGGGGTTGTTATTGATTGCAACAAAGGCAATGCCACTTTTCATGTTAATGGTAATGAGCATATGGTACACTTTCCGAGGAAACAACCTCAAGTCCACAATATCAATTCTATTGGAAAAATTTCAACGATTACTATTGGAGGTTTTTGATGACCCACAAGTATAGGGGATCTATCGTAGTCCTTTCGATAAGTAAGAGTGTCGAACCCAATGAGGAGCAGAAGGAAATGACAAGCGGGTTTCAGTAAGGTATTCTTTGCAAGCACTAAAATTATCGGTAACAAATAGTTTTGTGATAAGGTAATTCGTAACGAGTAACAAGTAACAAAAGTAAACAAGGTGCATAAAGGTGGCCCAATCCTTTTTGTAGCAAAGGACAAGCCTGGACAAACTCTTATATAAAGGAAAGTGCTCCCGAGGACACATGGGAATTCTTGTCAAGCTAGTTTTCATCATGCTCATATGATTCGCGTTCGTTACTTTTGATAATTTGATATGTGGGTGGACCGGTGCTTGGGTACTGCCCTTCCTTGGACAAGCATCCCACTTATGATTAACCCCCCTCGCAAGCATCCGCAACTACGAAAGAAGAATTAAGGTAAACCTAACCATAGCATGAAACATATGGATCCAAATCAACCCCTTACGAAGCAACACATAAACTAGGGTTTAAGCTTCTGTCACTCTAGCAACCCATCATCTCATTATTACTTCCCAATGCCTTCCCCTAGGCCCAAACAATGGTGAAGTGTCATGTAGTTGGTGTTCACATAACACCACTAGAGGAAAGACAACATACATCTCATCAAAATATCGAACGAATACCAAGTTCACATGACTACTTATAGCAAGACTTCTCCCATGTCCTAGGGAACAAATGTAACTACTCACGAATCATATTCATGTTCATAATCAGAGGGATATTAATATGCATAAAGGATCCGAACATATAATCTTCCACCGAATAAACCAACTAGCATCAACTACAATGAGTAATCAACACTACTAGCAACCCACAGCTACCAACATATGAGGTTTTGAGACAAAGATCGGATACAAGAGATGAACTAGGGTTTGAGAGGAGATGGTGCTGGTGAAGATGTTGATGGAGGTTGACCCCCTCCCGATGAGAGGATCGATGGTTTTGACGATGGTGACGATTTCCCCCTCCTGGATGGATGTTCCCCCGGCAGAACAGCTCTGCCAGAGCCCTAGATTGGTTCCGCCAAGGTTCCGCCTCGAGACGGCAGCGCTTCGTCCTGAAAGCTTTCTTCTGATTTTTTTTTCTAGGGAAAAAGACACCTTATACCAAAAGATGGGCATCGGGGGGCTTCCAGGTGGCCCACGAGACAGGGGGCGCGCCCAGGGGGGTAGGGCACGCCCCCCACCCTCGTGGACGGTGGGTGCCCCCCCCTCTGGTGCTTCCTTCACCCAATATTTTTTATATATTCCAAAACTGACTCTCATGGAGTTTCATGACTTTTGGAGTTGTGCAGAATAGGTCTCTAATATTTGCTCCTTTTCCAGCCAAGAATTCCAGCTGCCAGCATTCTCCCTCTTCATGTAAACCTTGTAAAATAAGAGAGAAAAGGCATAAGTATTGTGACATAATGTGTGATAACAGCCCATAATGCAATAAATATCAATATAAAAGCATGGTGTAAAATGGACATATCAACTACCCCAAGCTTAGACCTCGCTTGTCCTCAAGCGGAAGCCGATATCGAAAAATATGTCCACATGTTAAGAGATAGAGGTGTCGATAAAATAAAATACGGACATGAGGGCATCATGATCATTCTTAGAATAGCAACATATATAGTCATATGATTTCTTATGCTAAAGTAACAATCTATTAACAATGTCATGTATGAGTCAGAAACTTCAATGAAAGACTAGCAAACGATGATCTCAGTCATTGAAGCAATTGCGATTTATCATAACATCGGAAAGAGTCAATATAAGAGCTTTTCAGCAAGTACACATACTCAACTATCATTTTGTCTTTCACAATTGCTAACACTCACGCAATACTTATGTGTATGAAGTTTTAATCGGACACAGAGAAAGATAGGGGCTTATAATTTTGCCTCCCAACCTTTTACCTCAAGGGTAGCGTCAACAATAATAGTTTATGATAACCCACATCCAATTGTATATATATATATATATATATATATCAGGATCTTTCCAACACATAGTGCTTGCCAAAGGATAAAGTGTAAAAAAGGAAGGGTGAAGATCACCGTGACTCTTGTATAAGGTATAAGACAAAAATAAAAGATAGGCCCTTCGCAGAGGGAAGCAAAGGTTGTCATGTGCTTTTATTGTTGGATGCACAAAATCTTAATGCAAAAGAACGTCACTTTATATTGCCACTTGTGATAGGTACCTTTATTATGCAGTCCGTCGCTTTTATTTCTTCCATATCACAAGCTCGTATAAAGATTATTTTCTTCGCACTAATAGATCACACATATTTAGAGAGCAATTTTTTATTGCTTGCAATAATGACAACTTACTTGAAGGATCTTATTTAATCCATGGGTAGATATGGTGGACTCTCATGGCAAAACTGGGTTTAAGGATATTTGGAAGCACAAGTAGTATCTCTACTTAGTGCAAAGAATTTGGGTAGCATGAGGGGGAAAGGCAAGCTCATCATGTTGGAAGATCCATGACAATATAATTTATCTTGGATATAATAAAACATAACCCATTACGTTCTCTTCCTTGTCCAACATCAAATTTTTAGCATGTCATATTTTAATGAGTGCTCATAATCATAAAAGATGTCCAAGATAGTATATTTATATGTGAAAACCTCTCTTTCTTTATTACTTCCTATTAATTGCAACGATGACCAAAACTATGTTTGTTAGCTCTCAACAACTTTTATTCATCATACTCTTTATATGTGAAGTCATTACTCCCCATAAGATCAATATGATCTCTTTGTTTCTTTTTTTTTCTTTTTTTCCCTCAAGATCATAGCAAGATAACCAAGCTCTTGACTCAAAACTGATCTTTATTATATATATATAGCTCACGGACTCGATTACATAGATAAGGATCAACACAAAACTCAAAGCTAGATCATACTAAACTTTATTCTACTAGATAAAGATATAACCAAAAGGATCGAACTAAGAAAAAGGTAAAGATAGAAGTGTGATGGTAATACGATACCGGGGCATCTCCCCCAAGCTTGGGAGTTGCCAAGGGGAGTGCCGATACCAGATACTCAGTTCTCCTTTGGTGGTAGTGATGGTGGAGTTGTTGATGATGTAGGCTTGCTGTCCATCTTCCAAGGCATAGGCTCACCATCATAGAAGGATGATCAAGTCTCCGGGATCCTCAAATCTGCAGCCAAACTCATCCTCTTGAATCTATATCCATACTCACAGTTTTGTTTTTGCAGGTCATAGATCTGGGCTTGGAGGTGCTCGATTTTCTCATGAAGGTTGAAGATGGTCTCCTCAATGTTCTTGGCACAAGATTGTGGTTGTTGCTGAACTCCGCGATCATCATGTGGTTGGCGTCGAGTCCGTGTTCCACCATCCCCTGGCACTTGAAAACTTGTTGCTCCATTGCTTCGAGTCTTGTATGCACGCTTCCGGACCTCCTTGGTCCCTCAACATCGCGGATGTGCAGCACCCCTCACGCTTCTCAATGGTTTGAGGGTGTTGCAGCACCTCCGCGAGGTAGGGGTTGATGACCTCAAAAAACTTGTCCTTGAGGGTGCTTGAAGACGTCATGGTGATCTAGATCTGTCAGAAAAACAGCTCGAAACAAAAGCAGGAGATATTTGCGTGGTATAGTGGAAAAAACCCTCGGGAGCTTATATAATGAATTTTTACCAACCAAAAGAAGTATCATGCAAGAAAACAGAGTCCGAAGGGCACACGAGGTGCCCACGAGGCAGGGGGCACGCCCTCCACCCTCGTGGCTGCCTCGTGTCCTTTCCGGGCTATTTCTTATTTTTTCTATTTTCTTAAATATTCCAAAACGGAGAAAAATTGCTATTAGAACTGTTTTGGAGTCAGTTTACTTACCGTACCACATACCTATTCCTTTTCGGAGTCTGAAACGTTCTGGAAAGTGTCTCTTATGTACTCCTCTGGGGTTACGGTATCAATAACATTGGTTTCAACATTTATGGGATTACCTGAGATATAATGTTTGATTCTTTGACCGTTCACCACCTTCGGATTTGTGCCTTCGAAGTTGTTGATTTTTATGTCACCGGAATGATAAACCTCCTCGATAGAGTAAGGACCTTCCCATTTAGAGAGGAGTTTTCCTGCAAAAAATCTTCAATGAGAGTTGTATAACAGAACATAATCACCTACATTAAATTCACGCTTTTGCATCCTTTTGTCATGCCATCTTTTAAATTTTTCTTTAAACAATTTGGCATTCTCGTAGGCCTGGGTTCTCCACTCATCAAGTGAGCTAATGTCAAATAGTCTCTTCTCACCGGCAAGTTCGAAATCATAATTGAGCTCTTTAATGGCCCAATATGCCTTATGTTCTAGTTCGAGAGGTAAGTGACATGCTTTTCCATAAACCATTTTATATGGAGACATACCCATAGGATTTTTATATGCAGTTCTATAGGCCCATAATGCATCATCAAGTTTCTTGGACCAATTCTTTCTAGATCTATTAATAGTCTTCTACAAAATTAATTTAATCTCTCTATTACTGAGTTCTACTAGACCACTAGACTGTGGGTGGTATGGAGATGCAATTCTAGGATTAACATCATACTTAGCAAGCATTTTACGAAAGGCACCATGAATAAAATGTGAACCACCATCAGTCATTAAGTATCTAGGGACTCCAAACCTCAGAAAAATAACTTCTTTAAGCATCTTAGTAGCGGTGTTATGATTAGCACTACTAGTTGGAATACCTTCTACCCACTTAGTAACGTAATCAACAGCAACTAAAATATGTGTATACCCATTAGAAGAAGGAAACGGACCCATATAATCAAAGCCCCAAACATCAAATGGTTCAATAACAAGTGAATAGTTCATAGGCATTTCTTGACGCCTACTAATATTACCAATTCTTTGAAATTCATCACAAGACAAGACAAACTTATGGGCATCCTTGCAAAGAGTAGGCCAATAAAAACCGGATTGCAATACCTTAAGTGCAGTTCTATCTCCAGCGTGGTGTCCTCTATGAGCCTCGGAGTGACACTTGTGTAGGATCTGTTCCTGTTCATGTTCATGTACACAAACATCTAATAACACCATCTACTCCTTTATAAATGTGTGGGTCAACCCAAAAGTAATGTCTTAAATCACAGAAAAACTTTTTCTTTTGCTGGTATGTGAAACTAGGTGGTATAAATTTAGCAACAATGTAATTAGCATAATCAGCATGCCATGGAGCAGTCTGAGAAGCATTTATGACAGCTAATTGTTCATTAGGAAAACTATCATTAATAGGGAGTGGGTCATCAAGAACATTTTCTAACCTAGATAAATTTTCTGCAACGGGGTTCTCAGCTCCCTTTCTATCAATAATATGCAAATCAAATTCTTGTAGCAAGAGAACCCATCTAATACGTCTAGGTTTAGCATCTTTCTTTTCCATAAGGTATTTAATAGCAGCATGATCAGTGTGGACAATTACTTTAGAATCAACAATATAAGGTCTGAACTTATCACAAGCAAATACAACTGCTAAAAATTCTTTTTCAGTAGTGGCATAATTTCTGTGGGAACTGTCTAGAGTTTTACTAGCATATTGGATAACATTTAATTTCTTATCAACTCTTTGCCCTAAGACAGCACCTACAGCATAATCACTTGCGTCACACATAATTTCAAAGGGGAAATTTCAATCAGGTGACTGAACAATAGGTGCAGAAATCAAGGATTTCTTAAGTATTTCGAATGCTTCTACATAATCATCATCAAAGACAAAAGGAACATCTTTTTGTAAGAGATTAGTCAGAGGCCTAGAAATTTTTGAGAAGTCTTTAATGAACCTCCTATAAAAACTGACATGACCAAGGAAACTTCTTATACCTTTAATGTACTTAGGACACGACATCTTTTCAATAGCATCAACTTTAGCTTTATCAACTTCAATACCTCTTTCAGAAATTTTATGCCCCAAGACAATACCTTCATTAACCATAAAGTGGCACTTCTCCCAATTCAAGACAAGATTAGTTTCTTCACATCTCTAGAAAACTCAATCAAGGTTGCTTAAGCAATCATCAAAAGAAGTTCCATACACAGAGAAATCATCCATGAAAACCTCAACAGTCTTTTCACAAAAGTCAGAGAATATAGCAGTCATACATCTTTGAAAGGTAGAAGGTGCATTACATAAAGCAAAAGGCATACGTCTATAAGCAAAGGTACCGAAAGGGCAAGTGAAAGTGGTCTTTTCCTGATCCTCTTTCAACACAGGTGATACGTCTCCATCGTATCTATAATTTTAGATTGTTCCATGCCAATATTCTACAACTTTCATATACTTTTGGCAACTTTTTATATTATTTTTGGGACTAACATATTGATCCAGTGCCCAGTGCCAGTTCCCGTTTGTTGCACGTTTTATGTTTCATACAATATCCATATCAAACAGAGTCCAAACGGGATAAAAACAGATGGAGCTTATTTTTGGAACATTTGGAAAATCTGGGAGAAAGATCAACGCGAAACAGTGTCCGAGGTGGGCACAAAGCAGGGGGCCGCGCTCCACCCCCCTGGGCGCGCCCCTGACCCTCGTGGTCCACCCGTAAGGCAGTTGATGCCCTTCTTCGGCCGCAAGAAAGCTAATTTTTGGTAAAAAAAACACGGCGAAGGTTTCGGTCCAACCGGAGGTACGGATCTTGATATATATACGAAACGGTGAAAGGGCAGCAGAACAGAACGCAGAAATAGAGAGCGACAGAGAGACAAATCCAATCTCGGAGGGGCTCTCGCCCCTCCCATGCCATGGAGGCCAAGGACCAGAGGGGAAACCCTTCTCCCATCTAGGGAGGAGGTCAAGGAAGAAGAAGATGAAGGGGCCCCGTCTCCCCTTCTCTTTCGGTGGCGCCGGAACGCTGTCGTGGCCATCATCATCATCACCGCGATCTACACCAACACCTCGGCCATCTTCACCAATATCTCCATAACCTTCCCCCCTCTATCTACAGCGGTCCACTCTCCTGCAACCCGCTATACCCTCTACTTGAACATGGTGCTTTATGCTTCATATTATTATCCAATGATGTGTTGACATCCTATGATGTCTGAGTAGATTTTCGTTGTCCTATCGGTGGTTGATTAATTGCTATGATTTATTTAATTTGCTTGTGGTTATATTGCTGTCCTTTGGTGCCCATCATATGAGCGTGCGCGTGGATCACACCATAGGGTTAGTTGTATGTTGATAGGACTATGTATTGGAGGGCAAGAGTGACCGAAGCTTCAACCTAGCATAGAAATTGATGCATACGGGATTGAAGGGGGACCAATATATCTTAATGCTATGGTTGGGTTTTACCTTAATGAATGTTAGTAGTTGCGGATGCTTGCTAACAGTTCCAATCATAAGTGCATAGAATTACAAGTCAGGGATGACATGCTAGTAGTGGCCTCTCCCACATAATACTTGCTATCGGTCTAGTAAAGTAGTCAATTTCTTAGGGATAATTTCGCAACTCCTACCACCACTTTTCCACACTCGCTATATTTACTTTATTGCTTCTTTACTTACAACAGCCCCTACTTTTTATTTATGTAATCTTTATTATCTTGCAAACCTATCCAAAAACACCTACAAAGTACTTCTAGTTTCATACTTGTTCTAGGTAAAGCGAACGTCAAGCGTGCGTAGAGTTGTATTTGTGGTCGATAGAACTTGAGGGAATATTTGTTCTGCCTTTAGCTCCTCGTTGGGTTCGACACTCTTACTTATCGAAAACTGTTGCGATCCCCTATACTTGTGGGTTATCAAGACCTTTTTCTGGCGCCGTTGCCAGGGAGCAATAGCGTGGGGTGAATATTCTCATGTGTGCTTGTTTGCTTTATCACTAAGTAATTTTTATCTGCTGTTCTTAGTTGTTCTTTATCTTTAGTTATGGATATGGAACATGAAATACCAAATAAAATTAGGTGTACTTGCTACTCATGGAGATGAGGAACCTCCTAAATCCCTCGATGCTCGTTATGTGACAGAAATTATGTACTACTTTGATAATCCTGAGAAAACCCCATTCAATCTGGTAATGGGAGTAATGTTGGATCAACATGAATACTTTAGGTATTATCGCTTGACACAAAAAGGGAAACTATTATGGGATCAACTTTATATATTGAAGTGGTATGCTCGGCAAGTATGCTTGAGTTATGATTATACTTGTTGCTCTAGGATGAAGGCTCCACACCTTCCCTTTTCATGCAAATTTAATGATAATAAAACCTTAGCTTCTTATGCTAATGGTATATATGATTACTATGATGTGGAACAAATAGAAGAATTTGTTGCTTTTAAGGGTGCTTATGAAATTGAATCTTTGTTTGTAAAGTATGAAGCTTTTGATGATGATGTTTATAGGCCTGAAAATTTAGCTATCCTAAAATATTGCTATGATAATTATGAATATAATTCCTATATTAATGCGCTTATTGAGAAAGTCTCAGCTGTCCAAGAAGAGACTAATATTTTGCAGGAATCTATGGAAGAAGAAGTTGATGAAACTGTGAGCTCATTGGATGAAAAGGATGAGGAGGAGAGCGAAGAACAAAAGGAGGAAGAGCGGATTGATCACCCGTGCCCACCTTCTAATGAGAGTAACTCTTCAACTCATACATTGTTTAATTCCCCTTCATCCTTACCGAAGGATGAATGCTATGATAATTGCTATGATCCCGTTGATTCTTTTGAAATATCCCTTTTTGATGATGCTTGCTATGCTTGTGGCCAAGATGCCAATATGAATTACACTTATGAAGATGAACTTGCTATAGTTCCTTATGTTAAACATGAAATTGTTGCTATTGCACCCACGCATGATAGTCCTATTATCTTTTTGAATTCTCCCAACAACACTATATCGGAGAAGTTTACCCTTATTAAGGATTATATTGATGGGTTGCCTTATACCGTTGCACATGATGATTTTGATGAATATAATATGCATGTGCTTGCTGCTCCTACTTGCAATTATTATGAGAGAGGAACTATATCTCCACCTCTCTATGTTTCCCACATGATAAAATTGCAAGAAACTGTTTATACTATGCATTGGCCTTTACTATGTGTGCATGAATTGTTCTTTTATGACATGCCGATGCATAGGAACAGAGTTAGACTTCGTCATTACATGATATATGTTACTTTGTGCTCACTACTAAATTACAAATCATTGTTAATTAAAATTGGCTTTGATATACCTTGGGATCCGGGTGGATTCACTACTTGAGCACTATATGCCTAGCTTAATGGCTTTAAAGAAAGCGCTGCCAGGGAGACATCCCAGAAGTTTTAGAGAGTCATTTATTTCTGTTGAGTGCTTTCATATAGTTTAAAAACAAAATAAAATAAAGAGGGGAACCTAAAACGTTTTCAAAAAGGAAAGTGAAAGTGACAAAGACAAGCATTGTTGAAGTGGGAGAGCTCCTTGAACTTTGTTCATGCCCACGGCAACTTTGTGAATCTTGATTACATAAACTTTTCAACAAAAATAATTATCCCCTTGTAAAATTCCATTGTATTATAAAATAATTTGCCAAGGTTTGCCTTTAGGATGTTTACTTTGCTTGTTGGTTTGTACGGTGGAGAACCGAAACTTTGGCTGTAGTGCGCGATTTTACATTTTTTACTAGAACGTCAAATGGTTCTGATTCTTTTTGCACTGTCTTTCTATACAACTTTTTTATTTTTCCTAATTTTGGCAGAAGTTTTCCAGTATAATAAGTATGGTGAATGTTCAGATTATTACAGACTGTTCTGTTTTAGACAGATTCTGTTTTTGATGCATAGTTTGCTTGTTCTGGTGAAACTATCAATTTATATCAGTGGATTAAGCCATGGAAAAGTTATATTATAGTAGACACAATGCAAAAAAAAATATGAATTGGTTTTCAACAGTACTTAGAGTAGTGATTTGCTTTATTATACTAACGGATCTTACCGAGTTTTCTGTTGAAGTTTGTGTGGATGAAGTGTTCGATGATCGAGAAGGTCTCGATGTGAGAAGAAGGAAGAGAGGCAAGAGCTCAAGCTTGGGGATGCCTGAGGCACCCCAAGTAAATATTCAAGGAGACTCAAGCGTCTAAGCTTGGGGGTGCCCCGGAAGGCATCCCCTCTTTCTTCAACAAATATCGGTATGTTTTCGGATTCGTTTCATTCATGTGATATGTGTAAATCTTGGAGCGTCTTTTGCATTTAGTTTTCATTTTTATTTTATGCACCATGCTGGTATGAGATAGTCCTTAGTTGATTTATAGAATGCTCATTGCACTTCACTTATATCTTTTGAGTATGGCTTTATAGAATGCTTCATGTGCTTCACTTATATCATTTGAAGTTTGGATTGCCTGTTTCTCTTTACATAGAAAACCGCCATTTTTAGAATGATCTTTTGCTTCACTTATATTTGTTAGAGAGTGGGCATATCTTTTTTAGAAAGAATGAAACTCTCTTGCTTCACTTATATCTATTTAGAGAGATGACATGAATTTGTCATTCACATGGTTAGTCATAAAATCCTACATAAAACTTGTAGATCACTGAATATGATATGTTTGATTCCTTGCAATAGTTTTGCGATATAAAGATGGTAATATTAGAGTCATGCTAGTGGGTAGTTGTGGATTAGTAGAAATACTTGTGTTGAGGTTTGTGATTCCCGTAGCATGCACGTATGGTGAACCGTTATGTGATGAAGTCGGAGCATGATTTATTTATTGATTGTCTTCCTTATGAGTGGCGGTTGGGGACGAGCGATGGTCTTTTCCTACTAATCTATCCCCCTAGGAGCATGCACGTAATACTTTGTTTCTATGAATAATAGATTTTTGCATGAAGTATGTGAGTTCTTTATGACTAATGTTGAGTCCATGGATTATACGCACTCTCACCCTTCCACCATTGCTAGCCTCTCTAGTATCGCGCAAGTTTCGCCGGTACCTTAAACCCACCATATACCTTCCTCAAAACAGCCACCATACCTACCTATCATGGCACTTCCATAGCCATTCCGAGATATATTGCCATGCAACTTCCATCATCATCATATACATGACTTGAGAATTTATTGACATATTGCTTTGCATGATCGTAAGATAGCTAGCTAGCATGATGTTTTCATGGCTTCTCCGTTTTTTGATATCATTGCTATGCTAGATCATTGCACATCCCGGTACACCGCCGGAGGCATTCATATAGAGTCATATCTTTATTCTAGTATCGAGTTGTAATATAGAGTTGTAAGTAAATAAAAGTGTGATGATCATCATTATTAGAGCATTGCCCCAGTGAGGAAAGGATTATGGAGACTATGATTCCCCCAAAAGTCGGGATGAGACTCTGTACTTTAAAAATAAATAAAAGAGGCCAAAGAAGCCCCAAAAAAAGAGGCGAAAGAAGCCCAAAAAATTATAGAAACAGAGAGAAGGGGCAATGTTACTATCCTTTTACCACACTCGTGCTTCAGAGTAGCACCATGTTCTTCATATAGAGAGTCTCTTGACTTATCACTTTTATATACTAGTAGGAATTTTCATTATAGAACTTGGCTTGTATATTCCGATGGTGGGCTTCCTGAAACGCCCGAGGTCTTCATGAGAAAGCAAGTTGTATGCACACCCACTTAGTTTCAGTTTGAGCTTTCATACACTTATAGCTCTTAGTGCATCCGTTGCATGGCAATCCCTACCCACTCACATTAATATCTATTGATGGGCATCTCCGTAGCACCGTTGATACGCCTAGTTGATGTGAGACTATCTTCTCCTTTTTGCCTTCTCCACAACCACCATTCTATTCCACCTATAGTGCTATGTCCATGGCTCATGCTCATGTATTGCGTGAAAGTTGAAAAGGTTTGAGAACGTCAAAAGTATGAAACAATTGCTTGGCTTGTCATCAGGGTTGTGCATGATGTGAATATTTTGTGTGGTGAAGATGGACCATAGCCAGACTATATGATTTGGTAGGGATAACTTTCTTTGGCCATGTTATTTCGAAAAGACATGATTGCTTTATTAGTAGGCTTGAAGTATTCTTGCTTTTATGTCAAATGATAGACTATTGCTTTGAATCACTCGTGTCTTAATATTCATGCCATGATTAGACATATGATCAAGATTATGCTAGGTAGCATTCCACATCAAAAATTATCCTTTTTATCATTTACCTACTCGAGGACGAGCAGGAATTAAGCTTGGGGATGCTGATACGTCTCCGTCGTATCTATAATTTTTTATTGTTCCATGCCAATATTCTACAACTTTCATATGCTTTTGGCAACTTTTTATATTATTTTTGGGACTAACATATTGATCCAGTGCCCAGTGTCAGTTCCTGTTTGTTGCATGTTTTATGTTTCGCAGAATATCCATATCAAACGGAGTCCAAACGGGATAAAAACGGACGGATCTTATTTTTGTAATATTTGGAAAATCTGGGAGAAAGATCAACGTGAAACGGTGTCCGAGGTGGGCACGAGGTAGGGGGCGCGCTCCTAACCCTCGTGGTCCACCCGTAAGGCGGTTGATGCCCTTCTTCGGCCGCAAGAAAGCTAATTTTTGGTAAAAAAAATCACGGCGAAGGTTTCAGTCCAATCGGAGTTACGGATCTCCATATATATACGAAACAGTGAAAGGGCAGCAGAACAGAATGCAGAAATAGAGAGAGACAGATCCAATCTCGGAGGGGCTCTCACCCCTCCCATGCCATTGAGGCCAAGGACCAGAGGGGAAACCCTTCTCCCATCTAGGGAGGAGTTCAAGGAAGAAGAAGACGAAGGGGCCCCCTCTCCCCTTCTCTTCCGGTGGCGTTGGAACGCTGCCGTGGCCATCGTCATCATCACCGCGATCTACACCAACACCTCCGCCATCTTCACCAACATCTCCATGACCTTCCCCCCTCTATCTACAGCGGTCCACTCTCCCGCAACCCGTTGTACCCTCTACTTGAACATGGTGCTTTATGCTTCATATTATTATCCAATGATGTGTTGCCATCCTATGATGTCTGAGTAGATTTTTTTTGTCCTATCTGTGGTTGATGAATTGCTATGATTGATTTAATTTGCTTGTGGTTATGTTGCTGTCTTTTGGTGCCCATCATATGAGCGTGCGCGTGGATCACACCATAGGGTTAGTTGTATGTTGATAGGACTATGTATTGGAGGGCAAGAGTGACAAAAGCTTCAACCTAGCATAGAAATTGATGCATACGGGATTGAAGGGGGACGAATATATCTTAATGCTATGGTTGGGTTTTACCTTAATGAATGTTAGTAGTTGTGTATGCTTGCTAATAGTTCCAATCATAAGTGCATAGAATTCCAAGTCAGGGATGACATGCTAGCAGTGGCCTCTCCCACATAATACTTGCTATCGGTCTAGTAAAGTAGTCAATTTCTTAGGGACAATTTCGCAACTCCTACGACCACTTTTCCACACTTGCTATATTTACTTTATTTCTTCTTTACTTACAACAGCCCCTACTTTTTATTTACGTAATCTTTATTATCTTGCAAACCTATCCAAAAACATCTACAAAGTACTTCTAGTTTCATACTTATTCTAGGTAAAGCGAACGTCAAGCGTGCGTAGAGTTGTATCGGTGGTCGATAGAACTTGAGGGAATATTTGTTCTGCCTTTAGCTCCTCGTTGGGTTCGACACTCTTACTTATCAAAAACTGTTGCGATCCCCTATACTTGTGGGTTATCAACAGGTATTTGAGAGAAACCAGAATAACCGTCTAGAAAACAAAAATGTGTATGTTTGGATAATATTTCTAGCATTTGATCAATAAAAGGTAAAGGGTAATGATCCTTTCTAGTAGATTTATTTAATTTGTGGAAATCAATTACCATTCTATAACTTGTAACAATTCTTTGTGGGATCAATTCACCTTTATCATTAGGAACAACAGTAATACCTCCCTTCTTAGGGACATGATGGACAGGACTTACCCACTGACTATGAGCAATATGATAAATTATACCTGCCTCCAGAGGCTTTAGTATTTCATTTCTTACCACTTCTTTCATCTTAGATTTAACCATCGTTGGTGATCAACAGCCGGTTTAGCGTCTTTCTCCAATTTTATTTTGTGCTGGCATAGAGTGGGACTAATGCCCTTAAGATCATCAAGAGTATATCCAATAGCAGCACGGTACTTCTTCAGAGTTTTCAATAATTTCTCTTCTTCCTGCTCTGAAATTTTAGCACTAATAATAACAAGGTATATCTTCTTTTCATCAAGATAAGCATATTTAAGAGTATCAGGTAATGGTTTAAGCTCAAACACGGGATCACCCTTGGGCGGAGGAGGATCCCCTAGAATTTGAACAAGCAAGTTGTGTTTCAAAATAGGTCCCTGTTTAAAGAATACTTCATCTATTTCCCTTCTTTCATTCATAAACATATCATTTTCATGGTTTAGAAAATATTGTTCTAAAGGATCCTTAGGAGGCACGGCAATAGAAGCAAGACCAATAACTTCATCTTTACTAGGAAATTCTTTATCATGGGGTTGTCTATGAAATTTAGCAAAATTAAAATCATGAGACATATCCCCTAAACCAACAGTAATAATATCCTTTTTGCAGTCTATCTTAGCATTAACAGTATTCAAGAAGGGTCTACCAAATATAATGGGACAAAAGTCATCTTGTGGGGAACCAAGAACAAGAAAATCAATACGATATTTAACTTCCCCACACAAGACTTCAACATCTCTAACAATCCCAACTGGTGAAATAGTATCTCTATTGGCAAGCTTAATAGTAACATCAATATCTTCTATCTCGGCAGGTGCAATATCATGCATAATTTATTTGTATAAGGAATGAGGTATTGCACTCGCACTAGAACCCATGTCACATAAGCCATGATAGCAATGATCTCCTATTTTAAGAGAAACAACAAGCATGCCTACAACAGGTCTATGTTTATCTTTAGTATTGGGTCTAGCAATTCTAGCAGCTTCATCACAGAAGTAAATAACGTGCCCATCAATACTATCGAGCAAGAGATCCTTAACCATAGCAATACTAGGTTCAACTTTAATTCTCTCAAGGGGTGTAGGTGTTCTAGCATTACTCTTACGAACCACAGTTGAAGCTTTAGCATGATCCTTTATTCTAACATGGAAATGTGGTTTCTCAATATAAGCTGTAGGAACAATAGGATCAACATTATAAGTGATAGTCTTTTCTTCAACTTTAATAGGCTAAACTACTTTTCCTTTAATGGTAGGATGATATTTAAACCACTTCTCCTTAGGGAGATCAACATGAGAGTAGCAAATGATTCATAGAAAGAAGCTACTATCTCAGAGTCAAATCCATATTTAGTGCTAAATTCACGAAAAGCATCGATATCCATAAAAGATTTTAACACAATCAAACTTAGGTGTTATACCTGACTCCTTACCTTCGTCGAGTTCCAATCTTCAGAGTTGCATTTAATTCTTTCCAATAAATCCCATCTGAATTCAATAGTGTTCATCACAAAAGAACCAGTACAAGAAGTATCGAGCATGGAGAAATTATTAAGAGAAAGCCCAGCATAAATTTTTTGAATAGTAATTTCTCTTGAGAGCTCATGATTGGGGCATGAATATAACATTGACTTAAGTCTCCCCCAAGCTTGAGTGATACTTTCTCCTTCGCGAGGCCAAAAATTATATATATAATTACGATCACGGTGAGCCAGATGCATAGGATAAAACATCTGATGAAATTCCAATTTCAATCGATTGTAGTTCCATGATCCAATATCATCACATAGCCTAAACCATGTCAATGCCTTTCCCTTCAAAGATAAAGGGAAGACCTTCTTCTTGATAACATCCTCGAGCATACCTTCAAGCTTAAATAATCCACAAACTACATCCACATAGATTAGGTGCATATCGAGATGTAATTTTCCATCTCTTGTAAAAGGGTTAGCTAGCAGTTTCTCTATCATACCCGAAGGAATTTCAAAGTAAACATTTTCAGTAGGTTTAGTAGGTTGAGGAGCAAATCTTTTCTCTACTGGTCGGGGTGAACATACCCCAAACAAGCCCCTCAAAGGATTATTTTCCATAGTAACAAGTGACAGTAAAATTTAGCACACTATATAAAATTTTCCTTACCAAATTCCACCTACCAAAGGCGCTTCACTCCCAGACAACGACGCCAGAAAAGAGTCTTGATGACCCACAAGTATAGGAGATCTATTGTAGTCCTTTAGATAAGTAAGAGTGTCGAACCCAACGAGGAGCAGAAGGAAATGACAAGCGGTTTTCAGTAATGTATTCTGCAAGCACTAAAATTATCCGTAACAGATAGTTTTGTGATAAGGTAATTCGTAACGATTAACAAGTAACAAAAGTAAACAAGGTGCAGCAAGGTGGCCCAATCCTTTTTGTAGCAAAGGACAAGCCTGGACAAACTCTTATATAAAGGAAAGCGCTCCCGAGGACACATGGGAATTATCGTCAAGCTAGTTTTCATCATGCTCATATGATTCACGTTCATTACTTTGATAATTTGATATGTGGGTGGACCGGTGCTTGGGTACTTCCCTTCCTTGGACAAGCATCCCACTTATGATTAACCCCCCTCGCAAGCATCCGCAACTAAGAAAGAAGAATTAAGGTAAACCTAACCATAGCATGAAACATATGGATCCAAATCAGCCCCTTACGAAGCAACGCATAAACTAGGGTTTAAGATTCTGTCACTCTAGCAACCCATCATCTAATTATTACTTCCCAATGCCTTCCCCTAGGCCGAAACAGTGGTGAAGTGTCATGTAGTCGATGTTCACATAACACCACTAGAGGAAAGACAACATACATCTCATTAAAATATCGAACGAATACCAAGTTCACATGACTACTTATAGCAAGACTACTCCCATGTCCTCAAGAACAAACGTAACTACTCACGAATCATATTCACGTTCATAATCAGAGGGATATTAATATGTATAAAGGATCTGAACATATAATCTTCCACCGAATAAACCAACTAACATCAACTACAAGGAGTAATCAACACTACTACCAACACACAGGTACCAATCTGAAGTTTTTAGACAAAGATCGGATACAAGAGATGTAATAGGGTTTGAGAGGAGATGGTGCTGGTGAAGATGTTGATGGAGATTGACCCCCTCCCGATCAGAGGATCGATGGTGATGACGATGGTGACGATTTCCCCCTTCCGGAGGGATGTTTCCCCGGCAGAACAGCTCTGCTGGAGCCCTAGATTGGTTCCACCAAGGTTCCACCTCGAGACGGCGTCGCTTCGTCCTGAAAGATTTCTTCTAATTTTTTCCAGGGCAAAAGACACCTTATACCAGAAGATGGGCATCGGGGGGGCTTCCAGGTGGCCCACGAGGCAGGGGCGCGCCCCCGACTGTCGGTATCAAAACCGGTGGATCTCGGGTAGCGGGTCCCGAACTGTGCGTCTAGGCCGGATGGTAACAGGAGGCAAGGGACACAAAGTTTTACCCAGGTTCGGGCCCTCTCGAGAGGAATCTGGCTCCTTGGAGTCACGAGTCTCGCAGAGTGTGGGGCTGGTGTTCGGCTCGATCGCCGTTGGGGTCACAGCCCCCAAGGTGGCGTCCAACCACCCATCCTCGATCGGTGCAGTTGGCTCCGAATTAAGGGTCGAAGCCGATGCGGGTGCCGCCTCCAGGGCACTGTTCGGCGGCAGAGCTAGATCATGCTCGTCGTGACAGTGCGGCGCGCTCGGCAGTGGCTCGAATCCGTCGAATATCAAGTCCCCGCGGATGTCAGTCATGTAGTTTAAACTTCCAAATCTGACCTGACGGCCAGGGTGGTAGCTTTCGATCTGCTCCAGATGGCCAAGTGAATTGGCACGCAGTGCGAAGCCGCCGAAGACGAAGATCTGTCCGGGGAGGAAGGTCTCATCCTAGACTACATCACCATTGATGATCATAGGAGCCATCAAGCCTGACAGCGACGACATAGAGGAACTCTCAATGAAAGCACCAATGTCGGTGTCAAAACCGGCAGATCTCGTGTAGGGGGTCCCGAACTGTGCGTCTAGGCCGGATGGTAACAGGAGGCAAGGGACACAAAGTTTTACCCAGGTTCGGGCCCTCTTGATGGAGGTAAAACCCTATGTCCTGCTTGATTAATATTGATGATATGGGTAGTACAAGAGTAGATCTACCACGAGATCGGAGAGGCTAAACCCTAGAAGCTAGCCTATGGTATGATTGTTGTTGTGTATGTTGTCCTACGGACTAAAACCCTCCGGTTTATATAGACACCGGAGAGGGTTAGGGTTACACAAAGTCGGTTACAATGGTAGGAGATCTGCATATCCTATCGCCAAGCTTGCCTTCCACGCCAAGGAAAGTCCCTTCCGGACACGGGACAAAGTCTTCAATCTTGTATCTTCATAGTCCAGGAGTCCAGCTGGAGGTATAGTCCGGCTATCCGAACACCCCCTAATCCAGGACTCCCTCACCGACCCTGGTGGACGGTGGGTGGCCCCCCTCTGCTGCTTCCTTCGCCCAATATTTTTTATATATTCCAAAATTGACTCTCGTTGAGTTTCAGGACTTTTGGAGTTGTTCAGAATAGGTCTCTAATATTTGCTCCTTTTCCAGCCCAGAATTCCAGCTGCCAGTAGTCTCCCTCTTCCTGTAAACCTTGTAAAATAAGAGAGAAAAGGCATAAGTATTGTGACATAATGTGTGATAACAACCCATAATGAAATAAATATCAATATAAAAGCATGATGCAAAATGGACATATCAGTTTTGAATTCCCTCTTCCTAGTGTCAAGAAGAAATATGATATTCTTATTGTTGGGGACATGCATATCCCCGTTGAGCTAACCTAGTATTATTTGAAAATTCTCCAGTTTCATGTGATTCGGAAAGTGTTTGTTAACAAGACTTGATCAACCTTGTTAGTGGATTCCTTTTGATGAGAACGAGATGGATGAAATTAGAAAGCACAACTCTCTGTACCCTCCTTTTACTTTCTGTTATTTAGATTAAATAAAGAAAAAAATAGTATTTTCTGTCTGTTTTCTGAATTATCCTTGCAATAAAAATACCCCTAAAATAAAAGTTCTCCAAATGTCCTGAAAATGAAATATAGTTTTTTGTAGAATATTTAACAATTTCTAGCATTAAGAACACACCAGGGGGCCACCATTTGGCCACGAGGGCACAGGGCGCGCCCACCCCTGGGGTGCGCCCCCTGCCTCGTGGGCCCCATGTGGACCCCCTCCACTTATTCCAGCACCCACTCACTTTGTCTTCCTCCAGAAATATCCTCCCATAGCTCAAACTCGTGTTCTATCTCATCTTGCTACCATTTTCGATCTCTTTGCTCAAAGCTCCATTCACAAAAGTGTTTGGGGAGATTGTTCTTCGGTATGTGACCCTCCAATGGTCCAATTAGTTTTTGTTCTAGTGCTTTATTTATTGCAAATTTTTGCTGCTATGGTGACCCTATTCTTGAGCTTGCATGTCAAATTTATATGGTCCAAAGTAGTTATAATGCATGATATAGCCTCTAGGAACTTGTGGGAGTAGTTGCCATCAATCTTGTTGAGTTTGATTCACTTTTATTTTGAGTCACTAAAATTTCAGAAATTTTTCAGAAAAAGAAAAATGCATAGGAAAATGTACCAAGGTGGTTTATCAAGGAAGCAAGGACCAAGGCTCGCGATACGTGAGCCGGACGATGAACCACCGAGGGAAGCTCAAGTGCGGCCTTGTGAATGGCCGTTAGAGGAGTTTATGGTCCAGGCAGGCATCATGGATGAATTTGACATGTGTGTGCGTAATGTTGATCTTGAGGACTTCGTGTCAGATAAGTGCCTATAGTACCACTACCTAACTGATTCCTTTGTGAGGAGGTTTAAATTTACATCCTCGCGCAATTCTCACACTGTTTTATTTGATCTTTATGATAAATCATATACCCTGGACTTAGAGGATTTCAATACTACTTGTGAACTCCCGCAGTGGGGCAATGTTAGTGAACCTTGCAAATCTAAAGATACAGACTTTCTTGCTAGTATCACTGTGGGGGAATCTAGAGAAATCACACAAGCTACCATAGGGAGCATTCATTTCCAAATTATTTTGCTCTCTTTATAGGTAGATGCATTAACGGTAAAGATGAGGATTGTCACATGTGCGTTCCAGATCTTTGTGTCCTCAAGAGTGCGGTATTAGGCGATAAACAATATAACTTGGGGGCCATTGTGGCACGAAGGTTGCATCTTAATGGTATAAGTGGAGATTTGTTTGGTGGAATTTATGCAACTCGTGTAGCTAATCATCTTGGTGTACCCATACATGGAAATAATATGGAGTTACCTCCTGCTTATCTAGATTATAGTGCTATGGTTCACCATCAGTTTCTTGAGAGAAATGAACAGTTCCTCCAGTACCGACTAATCTTTGACAGACAGCGCACTGTCCATGCTGCCCTCCCTGCTGCTACTTTCTTTGACTTTCAGGAAAAAAGGAGATATGTTATAACCAGGGAGGAGGCAAACGAGTATGAGAGGGGGACGAAGGCAGCTCACCTCCAAGCCATAGCTCTTCAGGCAGTAGCTGCTGCATCTCAGTACAACCCCAGCTACGACTTTGGATATCCGCCAGGCCAGCAGTGGCCATAGACCAACTTAGGCCAAAATCCTAAGCTTGGGGGAGTACGTATTTCTCACCGACATTACATTACATTCATGTTCACACACTCATGCCAGTTGCTGTTGCTCACACTTTTTCATTGTACTATCCATGCTAGTTTATTTTCTTCTCTAATCCTTCTTCTTGTGTGTTTGACAAAACCTTAAGAAAAACAAAAAAATTAGTTATAGCTTTTAGCTAGTTTACTTTCTGTGCCTATAGTAGTAGTAATTAAAAGAAAACCCAAAAAGAATCCTCGTTCTTCTTTTGCGTGTTGGGAGCTTTCCCGTGTAAATAGTTTTATTTCTTTTCTTATTTTTGGGGGGTCGAGAGGAGAAGACCATGATGAAAATGTTGAGTGGCTCTCATATGCATTATTGTTGATTTAACCAAGAGCCCATATTACCTTGTCTTCTCCCTTGTATTAAATGCTTGCAGATTCCAGCTTAGTCCAATGTACGTGCACTATTATTATTATCCACACCGTTCGATCGTGCGAGTGAAAGGCAATAATGATGATATATCAAGGACTGATTGAGATGAGAGAAGCTGGTATGAACTCGACCTATCTTGTTTTTGTAAATATGATTAGTTCATCATTCCTGATTCAGCCTATTATGAATGAAACATGTTTGCAATGACAATTAGAGATTATAGTTTCTCATGCCATGCTTAATTTGCTAGGAGTTTATAATAGTTTACCTTGCGTGCCAACATGCTATTAAAATGGTTGTAATGTGGTATGATAGGGTGGTATCCTCCTTTGAACGATTCGAGTGGCTTGACTTGGCACATGTTCACGCATGTAGTTGAAACAAAATCAACATAGCCTCCACGATATTTATGTTCATGGTGATTTATATCCTACTCATGCTTGCACTCATTGTTGATTAATCTTAATGCATGTTCATGACTATTGTCGCTCTCTAGTTGGTCGCTTACCAGTCTCTTTCTAGCCTTCACTTGTACTAAGTGGGAATACTGGTTGTGCATCCATTTTCATAAACCCCAAAGTTATTCCATATGAGTCCACCATACCTTCCTATATGCGGTATTTACCTGTCGTTCCAAGTAATTTGTATGTGCCAAACTCTAAACCTTAAAATGAAATTCTGTTTTGTATGCTCAAATAGCTCATGTATCAACTAGGGATGTCTATATCTTCCATGCTAGGTGGGTTATTCTCACGATGTGTGCCGCTCATCACTCACGAGAAAATGGCTGGTAACCGGGATGCCCAACCCATGCTCAAATCAAAATAATTGCAATCAAAACTCCCCAGGATGCTGTTAGTTGGAGGCACAGTTGTTTCGGACAAGCCATGGATTGATGTTTGTTGGTGGTGGGGGATTATAAACTTTACCATTCTGTTTGGGAACCGCCTATAATGTGTGTAGCATGGAAGATATCGAGGTCTCTTGGTTGTTATGTTGACAATGAAAGTATGACACTCAAACTATTATTTATCTCTATTTCAAAACTCGAGCTCTGGCACCTCTGCAAATCCCTGCTTCCCTCTGCAAAGGGCCTATCTATTTACTTGTAACATCCCAACATCACACTACAGTAACCCCTTATTATCAGCGCCAAGTCATCTTGATTTACAAAGCTTAATCATGTTGGGACAATATCTTGACTCAAATCCCTTCTCTGAATTCTATTCAAATTCAAGTGAAATTTGAAGTTGCACAAAAGTTGCTGGAAAAATGTTCATTATTTAGAAAATATTCCAAAACAATTTGATGTTAAGAAAAAGAACATCACTATGTTGCTAAAATGAGCCGTAGCAATTAATCTAGTGCAACTCTAGAATTTTTAAATGCTACTCCAATTATGAAAATCCTAAATGGATTCAAATAAATCCCAAGCTTATGGTGGTAGTGCACCACTGACCCTAGTTTTTGTTTTCACTAGTGGCACATTTTTGCAAGAGGTAATTAGTGCAAAAGAAAATGCAAAAGGCTACTATTAAATGAAAACAGAAAAGTTTTCAAAAGAAAAACAAACGGAATAAAAAAGGGGGGATTCCCCTGCCCCCTGGGCCTGGCCACCAATCTGGCCCAGCCCACCTACTCCTTCACCCCCCCCCCTGCCCTGCTCCCCCCTCCCCCCTCGCTACAGGGCGCGGTCACCACCGCACCTCCTCGCCGGCGACGCCTCGACAGGATAAGGTTGCCCCGCAGCCCCCTGATATCCCCCCTCGCTCTCTCTCTCTCCCTATCTCTCCCACATGCTCGCACACTCTCTCTCACTCACTGGCTCGCTCTCCCCCTCACCCGATGCGCCACCGCCGCCGTGTACTGGTCGATCCCGCGGCCACCGTCACTGTCTCGTCTCGCAGCCAGGTCCTTCAGCTCCACCGTCGACCGCTACTCCCTCTCCGACCTCGAGCTCGAGCTCGGCGCTACCACACAACCCGAATCGACGTCGCCTTCCCCGTCCGGGCGCTGCCGTCTTCCTCAACACCGGCCACCTCTGCTGCAACTAATCCAATCGCCGGCCTCCTTGCGCCGCTCGGTGAGCCTCCGTGTTGCTTCCTTCCCTTTATTTCATGCTTTAGCATCCTCGGTCGCCATCCCACGAAGCTTAGCTCGCTGCCGCCGTGGCTACCACTGCCGCAGCCCACGCCCGAGTCCACCATCGTGCTCCTGGTGCTCCCACGAGCACAACGCACACACGCACACCCCCCTCACGTGCCCCTAGCACCGCCCTGATCAGTTCCAATGCCGGCGGCCGCTCGCGAGCTTGCCGTCGTTGTCATAGTGCCCCTCGGCGGCCGTCACCACCACCAGTCATCGCTGCTCGACTCGCGTGTCCGGACGCACCATCGCACATGCTCTTTGGCGCCTCGTAGCGCGATGCCGGCGAGGTTCCGAACGCTGCCTCCGCCCGTGCTCGCCACCACAGTCGATCCCGTCCTCCCTTGCTCGCGCAACGACCACCGCTCGACGCGCACTACCGCGGGCGTTCGAACGCACCTGGCCGGATGTCAAATGGAGCCATGTGCTCTTTTTCCGGCGTCTCCGGCAAAGAGCCGCCGCGGGAGAGGCTCGCCGGAGCCCCTCTCTAGTGCCCTGCCGACGTGGTGCTACTGGGGCCACCCCAGCAGCCACTGATTGGTGGCCCCCAGTGGCCTCGCTGACTGTTGGGGATATAGCTACCAGGTATGACCCGCCTAGGAGGGGTCGGGTTAGCCCCAATGGCGGGTCACAAAGGAAGCCCAGTAACATTCAAGGTGATAGTTTATTAAGGCTTATAGAAGGCCTAAGCCCAGAGGCGGCTTAAGGCCCAATATTGTAAACCCTCGTATGTAAGGAAAGACTTGTAAAGAAAGGCATATAAAAGAAGTCACCGAGCCGGCCGGGACTCTGTAGGCCGCCGGGCGTCAACCCGTGTATATTAGGGGACGACCGACGGCGGCTTAGGGCAAGAAACAAGAGATTGATAACCAAGCCGGCGGATTAGCCTCTTGGTGATCAAAACCCCAGCAATTCCAACACAACTAGACATAGGCTTTTACCTTCATCGTAAGGGGCCGAACTAGTATAAAACCTCTTGTGTCCTTTGTCCCGATTAACCCCTTTAAGCTTCCTAGTTGCGATGGCCCTACGACTAAGTCCTTTTGCTAGGACATCTGCCGTGACAATTCCACGACAGTTGGTGCCCACCGTGGGGCCAGCGCATGGTGGATTTGAGTTCTTGAAGGGCAACTTTGAAGGGCTCAAGGGATACGCTGTGGGCCGGATGACCAAGAGTCATCGCGTCAAGCTCTACATCGACGACGAAGGCTGGGCCCCCGAGGCCGGCTCAATTGAGTACGGGTACCTGGTCCCCTTCGGCGGGATTCATGTCTTCATCGGCCGGATCGGCGAATCGGGCCCTAAGCCGGATGTCTGCACCAATATTATTGAGACGGTTCAGCGCGCGAGACCCGCCTGGGCCCGGGCCGCTATAAAGCGTGCCTTTGTGGGTTGCATCCACGGAGGAGAATACCCGGAAGGATCAGTGGAGGGCGGTGAGACGGCCATCTGTTCTGACGCTACGTCATCAACAGGCGAGACGGATTCCTTGTACCAACTGCAAGATGGCATGCTTGGGGGCTGTTTCGATGGCAGCAGTATTCCGGACCCCTTCAAGCAGCCGAATCGAGCCGGAGTCGGCAGAACTCCACGGCTGCCGTAGCAACAACCACCGGGTCAGGAGACCCCGCGCGCCCCCCGGCTCAGATGCTAATGGACCTCACGAATAAGCTGACGGCTCTGTTGACTGCCGTGGTAGAGCCGGCGGATAAAGCTCAGCATGACACAGAGGTGGCACGGGTACGCGAAGAGATGGCACAGGCCAAGGAAAATTTAGCAGCAGAAGAGGTCAGGATGGCCGCGGAGCGGGCGGCCTTGACGCTCGTGCTCAGCAGCTTCAAGCGGAGACTTTGCGGCTCTCGGTGGATCTGAACGCGTCAAACGAGGTCATGAGGAGAAGGCATTAGAAAATTCAGTCACGTCTACCTCTGACGCTCGATCCTAAGAACCTTTTCCATACACCCGGGGCTGGTCCAAGTAACCCGCCGGAGGCAAATCGGATCACGACACCCGGAGCACCGGTTCAGCCGCGGGCCATGGAACCACCTCGCATGTATACCGCTCTGCCTCATTATGCGCCAACACCACCGAGTCACTTCCCCAATCCTTTGGAAAACCTCATTGATGTGTCGGCTCGTTTGGCGGCTCTCCCGATGGAAGGCGATTCTCCGACAGCAATCGAAACACGAAGGGTGAGAGAACTTCTTCGGACGGCTCTAGCACAGCAGGATGCGTACTCTTACAGTCGAGAAAGAATTCATTCAACCCCTCGCCCGAGCCGGAGCCCGAGCTATAGCAGGCATATGGACTCAGCTGATATGTCAAGCAACGCTCAACGCCGTAACCAACCACGCAGGCATGATCCTGTGTAGGCTGGAGCCCTTAATTTAGCGGATCAGGAGAGGATCCGACAAGAGGCTGAGTGGGCGGTTCAACTGGCAGCTGAGCAGGCGGATCATCAAACTTTTCCATCTTATCCAGCAACCTCTGTTGAGGAAGGAGTAGCCACAAGGACTGGAGGTGTTCCTTGCCTGGTGCCGGCTATACGTAATGAGCACTTACCTAAAGACTTTAAGGGGCCTCGTAAAGTGCCTAACTACACGACCGATTTGCAGTATGGGGCATGGATTAAGAGTTACGAGATCGGAATGGAGCTATTAGAGGTCAGCGATGTAGCAATGGCTAAGTACTTCACCATGATGTTGGATGGAACGGCTCGCACTTGGTTGAAAGGGTTGCCACCCAATTCCATCGGATCATGGGCGGAGTTAAAGGCCCGGTTCATTCAGAACTTCAAAGACACATGTAAGTAGCCTATGTCAATCGTGGACCTGACTAATTGTAAGCAAGAGGAAGGGGAGTCCACAACCCATTGGGTGCGCCGGGTCAAGGAGATAATACACTCGTCTAGTAAGATGGATGCCGGCTCGGCAGTCTTAATGTTGGAGAAAAATTTCCGTTTTGAACCTCTGAAGCAGAAGATGGGGCGGCTCAAGCGTGACTGCAATGACATGGGCCAGCTGATGGCGGCTCTGGTCAAGTTTGCTGATTCTGATAGTACCAAGGACCCCGTGTCTGATGAAGAAAAAACAGGGAAGGGAAAGAAGAACGGCAACGACAAGGGTCACAAGCATAACCCGGCAAATCAAGGAGGTAATAAATGTAAGACTGACGAATTTGTGGCTAACACCAATGCACAGGGCAACAATCAACGGCGCAAGGGTAGGCAACCCCCTCGGTCAGGCGGGTCAGGTCCCACCCTCGAGCAACTATTGAATGAACCTTGTCCAAGACACGGCACCAGGGAGAAGCCAGCCACCCATCTCTGGAAGGACTGTACAATCATGAAGGCATTCAAAAATTCAAACGCATTTGATGGAAGTCACGGGCCTGGCGCCAGTTCAGGTGGAGGCGGCTTTCATGGCCCTGGCGCCGGTTCAGGTGGAGGCGGTTTTCACGGTCAGGGCCAGACGGGTAACCAGGGAGGTTATAATCCACAACCCGGCCAAGGTAATCAGCAGCAACAGTCCGAATATCAGAGCAACCCAAAACAGTTGAACAGTGGGCAATACCATGTATTTACCACTAGTTTGTGCAAGAGGGACCAGAAGCATCATAAGAGGGCAGTCAATGTCATTGAGCCGGTGATTCCACGTTATTTGAGGTGGTCTGGACAGCCTATTGTGTGGAGCAAAGAAGATCATCCTCCCCGGGTTGATAATCCGGGTCACTTAGCCTTGGTAGTGGCACCTCAGGTTGGTGGATATAAAATCACTAAAGTGCACATGGATGGAGGTAGTAGCATCAACATCCTCTACTATGAGACGTTCTGTCGGATGGGATTGACTAATAAGAGTCTTAAGAATCAAATACTGTTTTTCACGGTGTTTTGCCTGGCAAGTCGGCATACCCAGTTGGAAAGATTGAACTGGAAGTAGCCTTTGGGGACGAATATGATTCTAGGGCTGAGAAGTTAACTTTTGAGGTGGTTAAGATCAAAAGCCCATATCATGCTCTGTTTGGACGGCCGGATTACGCCAAGTTCATGGCTCGGCCGTGTTATGTATATCTATAGCTCAAGATGCCGGGTTATAAAGGCACCATTACAGTACATGGAAGCCAGAAAATAGCTCTGGAGTGTGAAGAAGGAGATGCTGCTTATGCTGAGTCTGTTTGTGCAACAGAGGAGTTAAAGTTTTATAAAGATAATGTTGACCCGGCAGACATGACGTCTTTAAAGAAACCAACAACGGAAGCGGTGTTGCCTAGTGACATCCGTCATGACTCGCCTCGTGTGACGGCTTATGTTGAAGCTAATAACGAACAAGCCAGACAGGATGCACTTTGACTTGTTAGATGACGAGAGAGACTTAGCAGCGGCTCGATCAGCAATTTATCAATAGGACTTGCGACGTTATCACAGTCGCTGGGTTAAGTCCAGGACTTTTCAAGAAGGTGACCTGGTGCTCCGGCTCATCCAGGATCTGTCAGATGCACACAAACTATCCCTGCCTTGGGAAGGACCCTTTGTGGTCAGCAAGAACTTAAACAACGGATCATATTACCTCATTGACGTTCGAGAGCACAAAGACTCACGTAAGTCGGAGGAAGAGACCCGCCGACCGTGGAACATTGCTCAACTTCGGCCATACTACACCTGAGCCACCGGCTCTCGTCATGTACATACTTTGACGTTGTATATACTATGATAATTAATAAAGCAGGACCTCTGTCCTCTTTCCTTTTCAAAGATTATATATCTTTACTCTCTTTTACTATTTAAATGACTATTAAGGAGCTAATCATATCTGAATCAAGTCTATCCTTTTTGGTCCAGCTTATGATCGTATTCGAATCTAGCTGTAAACCTCATGATCACTTGGGGGCTTCCTGTTCAAACATAGGTCATATTCGAACCAAAGAGAACATAGCTGTCGTAACCCTCTTGATCGGCTCAAAGCCAAACTCACTAGGGGGCTTCTTGATCGTATCCGAATCATAGCTTAACCCCTTTTGGGTCCGACTTGGATCGTATTCGAATCAGGGTCATTAAAAACCACTCAAGGTCATTTGGGGGCTTCTTGTTCAAACATAGGTTGTATTCGAACCAAAGAGAACATAGATGTCGGTACCCTCTTGATCGGCGCAACACTAAAGCCACTGGGGGCTATATGATCGTATTCGAATCTTAGCTTAACCCCTTTGGTCCGGTTTACTGATCGTATTCGAATCAGAAACCCCCAACTTTCAGTTACAAAGTTAATTTATATTGCAAACTGCTATTTTGCCTTACTGGTCTTTTATTGTCTAAATTTAAGTGATCAGCACGGTCTTTTCACCTGCTTGACTATTTGACAATAAGCCGCCCAGGCATGATGATCATCAGGCATGAAGAAGCATTGACTTCTCAAAAATGGATTGCATCATCAACCTCATCACCCGGGTCATATAAACCGGTGGTCCAAAGGTAAAAAAATACAGGTATGACTATTATTTATGAACATTTGTTTCTGTGTTAATCAATGGTTGTTTCAACCTTGTTTATTTTCGCATTTGTTTCTGTTTCTTTTACTATGATAAACCATTGGTTATATACCGGGTGTTCTGACCCGTTCGGTGCTAAACTGCTAAGCCAGTTTATTCCTTTTCTACAGGAACAGAGCCAAAATATTACAGAGATAACCATAAATGTGACGCATATATTGACATCAGGAAGCAAAGAGTCACACACGGCATATTATGCATGATGGCATAGGAAAAGTATGCGGTTGTTTCAAGCTAAATCTATTACAAGGCTATAAAGAGCCCATGAAGATGGTTCTCACTCTTCCCTTGCCGGTTCACCTCCTTCTGCTGATTGGAAGCTGGGTTTTGACCAGTCAAAACCGTTCACGGCAATGAATTCTGCTTCTTCATCAATCAGGCCAGCCAGATCAACTTCCGGAGCAAATGTATGTTGACGAACCGGCGGGATTAGATCTGTCACCTTGTAAGAGGGAGTTGCCATCTTCTTATTCTCCAAATCAAAACCCGGCTGATATTTTTCAATATTGGTTTCATCTCCAAGAATGGTAGCCTGAGGTCGAACTCCCCTCACACAAGCAACGAAGTCATCCTGCTCAAACAGAGACCCGTCTTCTTTCATGGTAGGGTACCCCCTAGCTACATCCGCCGGGTCTAGATTTGGCACCCATGCTTTGGAGCGGCTCAGGGCAGTCAAGGCTCCAGCTCTGGCACAGGATTGTTTGACTTCTTGGAACTTGGCGGGTAAGATTGACAATTTTTTCAAGACATCACTGAGCCGGTTGGGTCCTTGATTGGCAGGTGAGATAGCAGCAAGTGCTCGTTGAGCGCCAGTGTATAGCTGCTCCACCAAGGTATAGACCGCCTTCAGTTTAGTCACATTATCTTGGCTCAGATTCTTGCTTCGTGGGTCTGCACATATTTTATAAACAAGGGGTCAGCTGGCAGTTCATAGTCCGGGTCAAAAGAAGGTATAAAAGATCAGTATAGATGACTTACCAAAGATGGCGGAAACCATTTGAGACACCCGGTTCTTTAAACCGGTCAGTTCCGCGGTAACCTCCTCAAGAGCCGCTTCAGCTTGTTCGGCGCGTTGTGTCAGCAGTGTCTTTTCTTCAGCCCAGGATTTCTTTTTGGCACTCAAGCTGGTTTTCAGTTTTTCCATCTCAGCAAGACTTAATTGAAGTTTAGAATCAGCAGACTTGATTTCTGCCTCTTGATCCGCCAGCCGAGTCTTGGCGTCAGTTAATTGGGAACCCAATTCAGATAAGGCGTTCTACAAAACATACACAAGGGTGTCAAGGTTTAAACTAAAAGTTAAAGATTCAAGTCTCAGGTGCTTTGCACTGCAAAACCACTTGACACTTGGGGGCTAATGTATGCCAAAACAATTCCTTATGACTCTAATAGATTTCAAGTCCCAAGTACCTTACAAAGTAACAACACTTGGCACTTGGGGGCTAATGCATGATATTCAGAAAGTCTCTCAAGATTAAGCCAGATTACAATATTTGTTGGGTTCGGCACAAGACAGTTATGAAATTAAGTATCGGCTCATTTATGATCAAGTGAATCGGCCCTTGGGGACTACTGGTGAAGTTTATACTACTTTATTGGACTTCAGAAAAATCTAAAGGTACAGATTTAGCTTATATCATAAGTCTACAGATCATTCAGGTTTTATCATAATCTAAAGACTTGGGGGATGGCAGAATATAAGTAAGCCGGAAGAGCGTACCTCATACTTCAGCTGCAATTGCTTGACCATCTTGATTTCCGAGTCATGGCTGGAGTGCACATGACTGAGATAGCCGGACAGCACGTCATTGACATTGAGATGGGTGTAATGGGAGACATCAAACCGCACCTTCTGCTTCTCTAAGGCTTCTTGTTTAGCAGTGTGTCGAGCTAATACGGTGGGGTTCCCTGGCTCAGCAAACCGGCTACCAGTAACCAAGACGTCAGTGTCAGAGGTTGTTAGTGGGTTAGCTGAACCGGATGGTTCAGTTATAGCCGGGTTGAGAGTGGTCTCATCAGCGGACGGTTTAGGAGGTTCCGATTGAGCCGTCATAGCCGGATTTTCTGGCGCTTCAGTTTGAGGGGGAGAAGTTGGCATAGCCGGTTCAGGTGCAAGAACTGACGGGTCTTCCGTCGGTTTAACCACTTTGGCCTTCTTGGATTTGGCTTGGCCACTAAGAAAGATTTTATAAGACAATTAGTGCAACGGTGTGATTTTTTAAAGACATAAAGGAAAGATGGTTTTTTTCCTTACTCGGGGGCAGTCTTGAAGGCCGGAAATTGCGTCTGAGATAAGTCGCCAGAAGAGCGAGAAACCTCCTTCAAAGGGCAAATAACGTCAGTAACACAAGAGAATAGATTCATTAATGAAAGTCGAAGAGGAATATAAAAGATACCTCATTTTGGCGTTTTTGAGGAGTTTGTTGTACAACAAAAGGCGGCTCATCATCGTTCCGGGCTTGACGATGGCTCTAGTGTTGCTGTTTTTTCAAAAGAAAATGAGGGTCCAAATAAGCCAAAGGGTGCGAAAACCCTACTTTCCGGGTTACCCGTTGAAGTTTCTGTCTCGGCAAATGGTCTGAGTCGGAGGAAATAATTACCTCTTCTTCTCCGGCCTGACTGGCCCCCGTGTCGTACTGGCAATAATCAGTGTCAATAAGGTTATTAAAAAACTAGCCAAGGAGTCAAGGGCTACCTCCGACTCAGAAGTATCATCGTCAAGCTTTAATAGGTCCTCAGCGATGCTCTTCTTCTTCTTCTTAGACCTCCGGGTCGTCTTCTTGGCGGTCATGGTGGCGGCTCTAGCCTTCTTGGTGGCTTTGTAGTCATACTTGGCGTTCTAGAAATCAGATTTGGCCTGTAAACAAATAAATAGGATGAAAGGTCATGCAGGTATTAAAAACGGCTGAGAAAAATACAAAGAGAAAGAGGTCAGAGGTTTTTTACCTCTGGCGCCAGGTTAAGTTTGCGGAAGGGGTTTAACCCGACTTTACTACAGTCTTCATATTTGCCATTCACCAGAAGGGTCGACATTGAAACAATATCTTCTTCATTTAATTGAACGGAGATGTGACGAAGAGAGTCATTTGGGCCTGCACCATATTCATACATCAATTTGGATCAGCAGCTTAGAGGGATGACCCGCCATGAGACCCAGCAACGGGTCAAGTCAACTCCGGTTAAGCCATTCCCCAATAAGGCGTTAATCCTTTTAATTGATGGAATAAGCTTCTTGCGTTCGGCGGCAGTGAGTTTGTCAGGGAGCGCAAACTTGGAGTCGAGACGCTCTGCGCGATAACCCGGCAGTGGCTTCTCATTTCCTGGTGAAGTGTCTTGACAATATAACCAAGTCTAATTCCAGTCTTTGGGATGACTCGGCAAGACTATGAGGGGGAAGACGGCGCCCTGTCGACGCTGAATTGAGATGCCTCCAAGTTCCAGGCTAGGGCCATTGGTACGCTCGTTCTGGGGTTCAGATAAAAATACTCTCTAAAGAGTTCCACAGTCAGTTCTTCTTGAAGGTACACCTCACAGAGAACTTGAAAATTGTAGATATTGGATATGGTATTGGGCCCGAGATCTTGAGGGTGGTGTTTGAAAAAATGGAGGACATCTCTAAAGAACTTTGAGCCGGGTGATGAAAAGCCACGGTTCATGTGGTCAGAAAAGACAATGACTTCACCATCTTTTGGATTGGGCCGTTCCTCGTCCAGGTCAGGTGCACGGTAAGACATAACATTCTTCCCTGGCAAAAATCCTATGGAGAAGAAGTCCTTCAAATTATCCTCAGTTACTGTTGAGGGAACCCAGTTGCAGACTGTCGGTGCTTTTGACGGCATGATATTCAAAAGACGAACTAAAAAGAAAGTGACATGCCGGTTCAATTCAATGATAATGGTGAAGTTAAGTGATGATGGTATAAAGGAGTAATGGCGGCTTAAGTAAGGGCTAATGTCATATAAGGAAAAGTAAGCCGATGCAATAAGCCGCCATGACTACACATATTTGAGAAAACAGATTCGGCTAAGTGTTGAGACAAACAAGTTTCCTAATTGCTTGATATTATTCTAGATCAAATGGCTATTCAAAATGGAAAATATTCTAGACCTAAAAGTCTAGCGCAGATGAGTTCGTGAGTCCTAATAAGGCCTTTATACTGGGAAAAGGGATCTACTAGAATCAAGAGTAGGCACAAAACAACTACTGCACAAGTATATATCTCTTTTTGGATCAAGAAGAGGCTGAAGTGGAAGAACTACGAAGAAACTGTGATGAACTACGAAGAACACACAGAAACCTAGAAAGCCCTAATGCAGATCTGAGGAGCAAGAAGGGAAACGCTTACAGCCAAAAATCTTCCACGGAGAGTCGCCGCCGTTCTCTGGACCGATTTCAGTTGATGCAGCGGCCAAACTCGACAGAGGTGAGGTGCTCTATGACGGCGGCAGAGCTTGAGCATCAGCGGGGGTTGCGAGAGGTAGAAGAAGAACAAGTGTAAGTGCATCTAGTGCCACCCCTAGTTGGTTTTGGAGTATTGACGACAAACCTGGTTGAGGGACTAATGTGTTTGTGAGAATTGCAGGATAACACAGGTAGAAGTCCCTCATTGATTCGGTTTTCCTACCAGAGATGACCCCTAAAAATGTATGAAGACATTGAAGCCAAAGGTGGTATGTGAAGACATTCACATTGAAGACTATGACAAGAGAAGACATCGCATGAAGACTATGGAGCGCGAAGACTTAGTTGTTTCGTCGTTCTTTTTCTTCTTGGTTGAGTCATAGGAACCACCGTACTATTAAGTGGGGTCCAAGTGAACCAGTCAGAATGACTGAAGTGATGCTTAACCAAAATCCTATGTCTTCGAGCGAAGACAATGAGAGAAAATCTTATCCAGAGCTGGATAAGTCAGATTTGCTTGTAGCCCAAGTAAAGTTGTCGTGTGTGTTTGAAATCTGACCATTGGAACACGTGTCAGTTCCTTAGTGACCCAGGGTCATTTTGGACAAATCAGGTCGGGTTGCCTAGTGGCTATAAATAGCCCACCCCCTACAACCATAAATGGTTGCCTACTCAGAGTTAGTGTACGGCTTTTGTCGTTTGAGAGCAACCCACCTCGAAGCCTTTGAGAGAGAATTCCTTGCGAGGACAAAGCCCTAAACACCCAGAGCCAAAGAGTGTTAGGCATCACTGAAGTCTTCTTGTCTGTGTGATCTGAAGACTTATTACACTTGAGGACTATGAATCCTCCAGCCGGTTAGGCGTCAGGTTCTGAGCATCCAAGAGTCATTGTGGATCGTCAGTGAACGAAGTCTGTGAAGGTTTGGAAGTCTACCTTGAAGACTTACTAGAGTGATTGGGCGAGGACTGGGTGTCCTTAGCTCAAGGGGAATAAGGTGAAGACGTGGTCTTCTGAGTTGAATCTCAGCCTCCCTAACCAGACGTACAGTTGTCACAACAACTGGAACTGGTCCAACCAATTATTGTCTTCAACGAGCCACTGGTTCCATCCTTCCCATCTCTTTACTTTCAGATTGGTCCTTGTGAAGTCATTGCATGTCTACATTATCTATTTGTCTTCACTGTGTGACTGCTATTCTGATTGGCTTCATACTATCTTCCATCCTGATCTATACTGCCTAGCTACTATTAGTCTTTGTGCTTTGATCTCATTGAATATTTGACTATGGCTTGCTTAGTGTAGTCTACCTTCCGTTGCATGGTAATAGGTTTGTTTCTATCGTTTGTCTTCGAAACTTCCATGTTTTGAAGACTTTCATAAAAATCGCCTATTCACCCCCCCTCTAGTCTATAACAAGCACTTTCAATTGGTATCAGAGCAAGGTACTCCCTTGTTTTGTGTGATTCGGTTTAACCACCTGGAGTTTTAGCTATGTCGACTGCAGGGATAATCAAAGTCTCCGTTTTGTGTGCCCAGTCTTCGATGGAACTGAATATCCCTATTGGAAGAATAAGATGCGCATGCATCTTGAAGCCATTGATGTCGACCTTTGGTATGTCGTCAAGAATGGCATCCCCAAGGCTGGTGAAGGTGTCACCGTTGCTGATGTCAAGAAGTTCGTTCAACTGGATTCCACTACCAAGAACATCACCTATGGTCATCTGACCAAAGGACAGTATGGCCATGTGAGTGCTCTGGAAACATCCAAGCTAGTCTGGGATTGGCTCTCCAAGGTCAACGAAGGCGTATCAACCCAGAGAGATCAAAGAATCAGTGTCCTTCGCAATCTCTTCAACCGCTTCAAGAGAAACGACAATGAGAATGTTCAGCTTACGTTTGATCGACTCACTGATATCACAAATGAGCTTCAAGCCCTCGGCGCTACTGAGATCACCAAGCATGAAGTCGCCAAGACACTCCTGAGATCACTTGACAGCTCGTTTGACACCCTAGCCCTGATGATTCAAGAACGCCCTGACTTCAAGACACTCGATCCGTCTGACATACTGGAAAGGCTCAACACACATGAGTTTCAGCTTTCTGAGAAAAGAGACATCTACGGTCCCAACTATGGGCGAACTCGTGCTTTGAAAGCAAAAGCCATTTCCGCATTTGAAGAAGAATCTGATTGCAGTTCTGATGATCCTGAAGACATTGGAAAGGAGCTTGCTATGCTTGTGAAGAAGCTCCTGAAATTCACCAAGAAGAAAGGCTTCAGAAAGTCCTCATGATCTAGCTCAAGGAATGATGAAGCTTCTGCTCATGACTACAAGAAGAGAACATGCCACAAGTGCAAGAAACCTGGCCACTACATCTCTGAGTGTCCTCAGTGGGACAATGAGAATAAGAAGAAGAAGAAAAGCAAGGAATATGATTCTGACAACAAGAAGAAGAAGAGATACTCAAAGTCATCTTCCAAGTCTTCATCAAAGTCTTCATCACACAAGAAGAGCTCATCTGGCAAGGCTCGTGTGTTTGTTGGCAAGGAAATGGATTCAGAGGAGGATTCTGCTTCTGAGGAGGCGGAGGTGGAATCTGAGGAGGAGTCCGATTCAGGCATTGCAAGTCTGGCTACAGCCTATGTTGCCAAGTCCATCTTCAACATCGAAGACAATGACTCCATCACCGACGCTGATGCTAATGACCAGGATGACTCCGCTCCCACCTACTGCTTCATGGCACGCAGTGCCACGGTAAAGTCACACACTACTCACTATCAAACATCCAGTGAAGATGAATCTGATTGTGTTTCCAAACCCAGCTACAAAACACTTGCTAAAATTGCAACTGAACAACATAAAGCTATGGAACATATTCAAAAACTGTTAGACAAAAGCGATGACTTGTTAGATGCTGAAATGACTCGATCTCAGTCCTTAACTGAAGACATAAAAAATCTTCACGTTAAGTATGGGGAACTTGAAAGTCATCATGAAATGCTCTCAACAACTCATGAAAAGCACTCATATGATTATCTTCAAAGGAAGCAAGATCTTGAGAAATTGAGAGCGGCTCACGAAGATCTTCAAAAGGAAAATGAGTCACTTCGCGCCAAACAGATCAGTCCCGCTCAGGAAGGATTTGAACCACCATGTCTTAAATGCATTGAGCGTGATAATGCTACTTTTGTTGCTGGATGTTCTACTGCTGCTACTGTTGCAATATCTTCAACTGTTGATGTGGTAAATAACCCCTCTGCTGAGGATGCCACTGCTATTGCTGATGAAAATGCTAGGTTGAAGACATTGCTTGAAACAGGGATGTACAGAAGTCTCAAAGGACATCAGACACTATGTGATGTCCTCAAAAGGCAGATCCTGAATCGAAACCCTAGGAAAGAGGGTGTTGGGTTCGAAAGGAAAATGAATGCTGATGGCTCTTACTGGAAACCTGAGCAGTACCCCAAAACCACATGGGTTGCTGCAAAGGAATCTTTAATGGATCCATCCACCCTCTCTGGCTTAACTTGTGCTAATCCCATTGTTATTGATGAATCCTTTGATGCAAACTATAAATTGTTTAAGAATCAGAATGGTGAAGTGTTTGCCAGGTATATTGGCTCTAACTGTAGGAATGGGCCACCTATGAAGAAAGTCTGGGTGCCGAAAAGGTGTCTGGAGAATCTTCCTGTGAATGTCATCATGACACCACAAGTGAAGAAGACAAACCTCAGACCACAGGCTTCATATGGTCCAAAGGCTTCATACAGACAGAGGGATCACCTGAGTCGCACTAACGCAAATGTTTTGCAGGGAAACCATACTCAGGCCTATGAATATGAGCGTGTTTCATCAAACCGCCATGCTCAAAGACCAAGAACTGGTCTGCTTATTCTTATGAGTATTATTGCCCTCCTGCAAGAATATTTGCTAGGGCTTCTAAGCCAAAGATCTTAGATGCTGCACTTAGACTCATTGCTTCGAAGCCACCCTTAAAGATGTGGGTGGCTAAGAAAGCTTAACTCTCTTTTGCAGGGAAGGGTCTCCAGCCGAAAATCAAATTCGTCTAAAGCTATTGCTGGGGACCTTAAACATCTTGTAGGGCGCAAGATCAAATGCCCAAATGGTCTTATTATGTATTTTGTTCCTGAGTCGCTTGCTGTTTGCCCTATCAGTCCTAACCTCGATCTAAGATTTCATAATCCACTTGCTCGTCAAATGTTTATGCTTCACAATTCTCTTCATGAAGCCTATCCCCCTAACTGCACTGTAGGGTATGACACCAGCGGCTTCAGAATGGATTATTGATAGTGGGTGTACTAATCACATGACTGGCAAGCGAAGTCTTCTCATGGACTCAACTTTACGTCCATCTGACAAGACTCACATCACATTTTCTGATACTGGTAAAAGCAAGGTATTGGGTCTAGGTAGAGTTGCAATCTCAAGGGATCAACACATGGATAAAGTGATGCTTGTTGAATCCCTTGGTTTCAACTTAATGTCTGTCTCAATGCTTTGCGATTTAAACATGATTGTGATATTTGGAAAATATCGTTGCCTTGTTCTAATGGAATCTGACAAGTCTCTAGTCTTTGAAGGGTATCAGAAAGATGATTTATACATGGTAGATTTCTCAGCAGGACCACAGCTTGCCATATGTCTTCTAGCAAAGGCTTCAGAATGCTGGCTCTGGCATCAGAGGCTAGGGCATGCTGGCATGAGGAACTTGCACACTCTTGCAAAGAAGAAGCATGTCATAGGCATCGAGGGCATCAAGTTCAAGAAAGATCACCTATGCGATGCCTGTGAAGCTGGAAAGATGACGAGAGCCAAGCATCCCTCGAAGACAATCATGACAACGACTCAACCCTTCGAACTGCTACACATGGACCTCTTCGGTCCCACTCACTACTCAACTCTTACTACTACTGCTTGTCTCTATGGCTTCGTCATTGTTGATGATTATTCAAGATATACATGGGTGCATATAATCCTCTACAAGACTGAAGTGCAGGATGTCTTCAGATGCTTCGCCAATCGAGCCATGAACAACTATGGCGTCAAGAGCAAGCACATCAGAAGTGACAATGGCACTGAATTCAAGAGCACTGGCGTCAAAACTTATCTTGATACTTTGGGCATCACTCATGAGTTCTCAGCTCCGTACATGCCGCAGTAGAATGGCATCATGGAACGCAAGAACAGAACACTTATTGAGATGGCTCGGACGATGCTCGATGAATACAAGACTCCAAGAGAGTTCTGGCCTGAAGCCATTGATACTGCATGCCATATTATCAACCGTGTTTATCTTCACAAGCTTCTGAACAAAACATCCTATGAGCTCCTCACTGGTAAGAAGCCAAATGTCAGCTACTTCAGAGTATTTGGTGCCAGGTGCTGGATCAAGGATCCACATCACACTTCAAAATTTGCACCGAAAGCACATGAAGGTTTTATGCTTGGATACGGAAAGGATTCGCACTCCTACAGAGTCTTCAACCTCTTTCACTATAAAGTGGTTGAAAGTGTGGATGTGCGGTTCGATGAGACTAACGGCTCGCAAAGAGAGCACCTGCCAAATGTGCTAGATGAAGTTCCATCCAGTGAAACCATCAAGCTTATGGGAACTGGAGAAATCATACCGTCTGAAGCTCAGCCTGAAGAGGAACTCATCATCTCTGCACCTGATCAACCTGAAGACAATGCTCAGCCTGAAGACAATCCTTCGAACGATGACAATGATCAGCAAGAGCAAAATCTTCGTCCTGTTCATCCTCGTGTTGCAAATGAAGTACAGATTGAGAGAATAATTGACAGCATCAATGCACCTGGTCCACTCACTTGTTCAAGGGCAACACAACTAGCAAATTTCTGTGGACACTTCGCATTTGTCTCAATATCTGAACCCAAGAAAGTTGATGAAGCCTTCATGGAGCCTGAGTGGATTCAAGCAATGCAAGAAGAGCTTCAACAATTTGAGCTGAATAATGTGTGGGAACTGGTCAAGCATCCTGATCCTCGTAAGCACAGTATCATAGGCACTAAATGGATATATCGCAACAAGCAAGATGAGCATGGTCAAGTTGTCATAAACAAAGCTCGTCTTGTTGCTCAAGGATACACTCAAGTTGAAGGAATTGACTTCGATGAAACATTTGCTCCTGTGGCTAGGCTTGAAGCTATACGCATATTGCTGGCCTATGCAAATCATCATAACATTCTTTTGTATCAAATGGATGTGAAGAGCGCCTTTCTCAATGGCAAGATTGAAGAAGAAGTGTATGTTGCACAACCGCCTGGCTTTGAAGATCCAAAACATCATGGCATGGTTTATAAGCTCAACAAGGCACTGTATGGCCTCAAACAAGCCCCTCGTGCTTGGTATGACACACTCAAGGACTTCCTGAAGAGCAAAGTCTTCAAACCTGGTTCTTTGGATCCCACACTCTTCACGAAGACATATGATGGTGAACTGTTTGTGTGCCAAATATATGTGGATGACATTATCTTCAGCTGCACCAACCAGAAATACAGTGATCAGTTTGGATATATGATGCAAGAGCAATATCAGATGTCCATGATGGGTGAACTGAAGTTCTTCCTTGGTCTTCAAATACGACAGCAACGCAATGGCATCTTCATATCATGCTTAGTGTTTGCATGTGTGCCCGATTCCAAGCGGCACCAAAGGAATCGCATCACTTAGCTGTGAAGCGAATTCTTCGATATTTGGCTCACACCCCAATAGTAGGATTATGGTATCCAAAGGGCTCAGAGTTTGATCTAGTTGGATTCTCGGATGCTGATTATGCTGGTGACAAGGTGGATCGAAAGTCTACATTAGGCACATGTCACTTTCTAGGACGGTCACTTGTACGTTGGTCTTCAAAGAAGCAAAACTGTGTATCTCTCTCCACTTCTGAATCTGAATACATTGCTGCTGGATCTTGCTGCGCTCAGCTTCTATGGATGAAACAAACACTCAGACTATGGCATTCATCTGAAGCAAGTGCCACTCTACTGCGACAACGAAAGCGCCATCAAGATTGCTAACAACCCAGTTCAGCACTCGAAGACAAAGCACATTGAAATTCGTCATCACTTTCTCAGAGATCATGTCATGAAGGAAGATATTGATATCATACACGTCAACACTGAAGAGCAACTGGCAGATATCTTCACAAAGCCCTTGGATGAGAAGAGGTTTTGCAAGTTACGGTGTGAGCTAAATATCTTGGAATCCTCAAATGTCCTGTGATCAGGCACACATCCTAACACTTATGCATGTTGATGACTTAGATGTGCAACACACGAAGTAAAGTATGTCTTCAATCAATGAAGACTTACATTCTAAGTGTGAATACATTAACGTGGAATTTGACTTCGGAGCGCCACGATAACTGTGCATCGTGCCTGGGTCTAATATTTCCTACACGGTGGGTAACGCCACCACCAAACTCCTGTTTGGAATACTCTCTGTTGGTATTACATTGCAAAATCTTCGCATTTTGTTTGTCTTCAATGACAACATGGCTTCTTGTTTATCTTCAATGTACTGATTTGGTTTCTGTCCTCTACAGCATTCACTTATAGCTATGTCTTCTTGTTGAATCTTTTAAACTAAGTGAATGTGATCGGACCCTAACCCTTTTATTCTTCTATCTTAAGTCTATCTATCCAAATCATATGCATTCTGTTGAAACTGTCAAAACGTCTTCTCTGCGTCCTTGTCAGCAGAAGACACAAAGACAAACATTAATCTACTTTCAATGCTTAATCCTTTCACCTGAAACCCGGAGAAGTGGGAACGACCACCCGACAATCCAGGCGTCCGTGGGAACATGGAACAACCTCTCATGTGTTGCATGATCGCCACGTGTCCTTCAGATGCGAATCGCCAGGGGCACCTGTGTAATAACACTGTGACGTCCCTGTCCCTATAAGTACACGCCTCACCCCAGTCATTTTCTCTTCTTTCACTCTCGCACAAACCCTAGCGCCACCGCTAGCCCTCGACAACGCCGGCGATGAAGCGCTTAGCTGCCGCGACCTCACTGACGCTGTCCTCACGCCGGCCGCGGACATCGTCTTCTCCTCCATCGCCGTAGGTGTCCTCCGTCGCCAAGTTAGGGCACGGAAGATCGAACTGCTCGGCCTCCTCTCCCACTCCGTCTAGCAGTTCCTCGTGTGGTAAATTAAATCTCCTTTTTACAGTCTTTTTGATCCGATAGATTCATCCTTTTCAACCACAAGTAGTTTCTGTTCACACAAGTTGGATCTATCTCATACTACATCTCATAACATGCCTAGTATGTTCACTTATGCTTCACAAAGTAGTTAGATTCCTCAGTTGTACTTATTCGTGGATTCGTACAAATCTGGAACCAACTATCTACCTATGAGTGAATGTCTTCGCACTATGAGGTCAATGTCTTCTAAACTGATTTATCTTCAAAATCTTCTGAGAATGCATATGACCTCTTCCCCTTCCCTCGCACCTTTAATGCTGTCACAGGTACATGGCCGTGGGAGAACCCCTTGGTTCTCATAGTCTGCATTCATTTGCGGAGTTCTTACAACATCATATAAATTCTCCTGAAGCCAGTTCTTGTTTGACCAGTAGACTGAAGACTTTGACAGTTTTGAAGCCTTTCAGTCTAAACTTCATGGCACCAGAGAAATCTTCTAGGAAGGGTGGCAGACAGCGTCGTGGAAACACCTCAAGAGATTTGCGTCCTGACCTCTATGAGCTGTACAAGACAGATCCAGAGGAGGACTACAATCAGCGGAAAACCCAATTCCAATGGATTCGAAGATATTGGGCAGAACAATGGTTCAAGTACAGGTTCGTGACCCGGGAATATGCTAAGAAGAATGCCATCAAGCGGCCATGGGGAGACATCTTGTACAGAAATCTTCAACCCAGGTCCAGAGCTGAAGCCATTGAACAAGGCTTCTACCCTTGCATGGTCCGTGGACCACAGCCTGCAGATGCAGACCCATCTTCATTACTATGGTGTCGTGGCGATAATCTGTTCAAGCGCAACTTCCAGTTTGCCAAGAACTCGGCCAAAGAAAACAAGAAGTCGCGGGGATTAGACTTCAATCCAGGTCCCTCTGCTCCTCGTGCCGATGGCACTCGCAAAGCTGAACCCAATCTTGTTGGGCCCTTCTACAACCTAGATGGTCTCATCTCTCATATTATGGTTCAAGGGACAGCCGTGGATGAACCTGCAGACGACACTGATTCTGACGAAGCGCCTGCACCACCGAAGCCAAAGAAGCTGAAGAAACCTAAAGCTTCGAAGCCTTCCCCTGCACCAAAGGTTTCACGGGCGAAGCCTCTGGCCACTGCACCTCCTGAAGATAGTGTGCAGTTTGAAGATCTTTCACGCATCTCCAAGCCCGCCAAAGTGAACATGCCCATGCAACCCACTAGCCAAGCACTGACCCCTGCTGCTGTTCTGTGCAACGAGAATGACGCCATTGATCTGTCCAGCGACGACGATCTTGGCGATGACGCTCTTGAGCAGTTGATCAAGAGCAAGCAAGAGGCGCAAATCTTCAATGACCTTCCTCTCTTTGATATGGAAATCTTAAACAAGTTCATTGATGAGTGGTTTGACAGCCCAAATGTCAGCTTTGATGATCTTCAGCTTCCCATTGGCCTCAACGTCGCCTTCCACGGAGCCATTGCTGCTGAGCTGGCTCTAGCACAGAAAATTGTTGAGCTGAAGCATAAGATAGATTATGAAAAGGCTCAGTTCAAGAAGCATATGGCCAAGCTCAATGTTGAAGACATTCAGAACTTCCAAGTCATGATGCATGAGCTCAAGGAAGCATTCCGCATGAAACGCGAAGAAGCCAAAGGTTCTCGTGAGCACATGAAGGATCTTGCTGCCAAATGTGTTCATGGATACAATGAAGCTGAAAAGCGCAAGGCTTTGGGGAGACCAGGCATCGACCCCCGAATGGCGGCCAAGAAGAAGAAGAAGCCAGCTGTGGAAGAACCCGAAGCACCAAGGCAGGAAATACATCCAATTGTCTTCCCAGCTAGTATGACAGGCTCGAAGCCTAAGGTCCCCACAGTGGCTTCGGAACTCAAGAAAACAAGGGCAACTGAAGCCGAAGCAAGAAAACGCAAGACCAAGGCCACCACTGATGATGCCCCCCAACCAAGAAACGGAAAACCAAGAAGAGAGACCGGGCTGCTCCCACAGAGCCCCTTGATGTCGAGCCAATCTCAGTGGCTCGTCCTGCGTCTGAACATCAAGAACGCCAAGTGATAGTTCATGAGCCTGCTTCCACAGAGGCTCCTAAAGCTGAAGACAATCCAGCTATTGACCCCACCGCAGCTGAAGACATTGGTCCTCACGACAATCTTGAAGATGATGAAGTCCTTCCTCAGATCAAGCACAATTTGGTATCATCGCCTGTGCTCACGCACAGCGAACTCATCAGCATTGGTCGTCCTCTGATGCCAACTGCTCAGGATGCATCATGGGCTGATCACCCACAACACCAAGACACCCCAAGTGCTCCCCAACCACAAGATGATGATGACTTTGAGGCCCAGCCAACTCCATCTCCACAAGCGTCACCAGCATTACGCAGGCTTCGCAAAGGACCAAGGCCCCAAGTCCCTTCCACTGTGCACGTTTCTGAGTCTGAAGCCAAAACGGTTGAAGATATTCCGGCTGCATCAGCCGATGAAGGAGAAGAACCAAGAGTTGAAGTAGAAAGAGTTGCTACACCCCCGTCTCACCAAGATGTTGTTCTCGAGGAGAACATGTCTGACCCTCCAGCTCCTGAAGTGGAGGTTAACAATCCTGAGGCAGCCACCAACATCAACACTGAAGCCAATGACGTTGTCATGGCAGAAGCTAATGTGGCGCCTGAAGCTCATGCGGTGCCAGAAGTGCATGCACCTGAAGCCACTATAGCGCCCGAAGCCAATACTGAAGCTCCTGAAGCCAATGTGAACCCTGAAGCCCATGTCAACGCCAATGCCAATGCTCCTGTACCCCCTCCAAGACCTCATACAATTGAGCTGGCATTTGATCGTGGTCAGCCTGTTATGGTCCGATGGCCCATTCTGGTTCCTCCACCTGCTGCGGGTCCACAATTTGACTATCATGTCGAGCACAGACCTCATGTCCAGAAGCCCAAGCCAAGACTTCCAAGATTCCCAGGCACTACAACCTCTCCTGGGGTCTTCAATGTGAATGGCTTTGTGGCACATAACACCTTCTTCAACAGCGCCAAGAACCCTTACACCAAATCTCGTATTTCCTCGGATCGGTTCTGGAGCTATCAGCAGCGCAGCTACTATTCCTGTGTCTTATACAATCAAGGGCGCATATTTCCCCATATGTGTCTTGATACTGAAGCTATAGCTGGCCTGCCATGTCTAGAAGAAGCGTTGGATTACTTCAGAGACGTTGGACTCCTGCAGTTTGTCACAGACAAGGAATACTGGAGTGAAGAGCTTCTGCTACAGTTCTATGCGACTCTTCACGTTCGAGGCTACAACAGGGATCCTAAGACTTGGGTCCTTGAGTGGATGACAGGCAATGTCCATCATGAAGCCAAAGCTCTTGATATCATTGAGCTCACGGGCCTGCCCACTCCTGGTGAATACTACGAACGAGGTTGTCAACAACACCAGAATGCTTTGAAGAGCATTTTTCAGAAGCCAGAACCCAACATGAGCTAAATGTTGAGCATGATGAAGCCTTTGCCTCATGACGCTGACTATCCATCTGAATTCTTTGTTGAAGACCTAGAGTATTTGCCTCGCACCATTTATCATATCATCAGAAAAACTCTATGGCATGTCAAAGGAAATTCCTCCGCAGCGAAGCTTGAAGGAGCAATGAAGACCTTGGTTTTCTATATCTTCAATGGCATCAGCTTCAATGCTCAAGACTTATTCATCCAGCAGTTGGCTGCATCTGGCTTCGACATTTTTGGTCTAAAGTTCTATGCTCCATGGGTAATGCGCCTTATCAAGCTTCACTCTGCCATCAACTATCAGCCCTCTGCGCGCAATCATCTTGTATTCTTGCCAGAGGTTGATCTATTTGTTGAAGCTATTTACCCAGAGCCTACTAAGGATCCCATTTATCTTCACAATGTTGATCACCAAAGCTTCACCCAGCCCATTGAAGGGGTTCAGGCAGTCTCGCGTGTTTATCCCTTGGCTGGCAATACACGTGTCCCTCGCACTCAAACTGACGCCATTGGAAGCACCATTGCCCAAAGGCCTCGGAGGCGATCTCGTGTTCTCAATGATCGAGAGCTTCTCGTTGCGCTACACCAAAAACAGGACAAGCATCACAACTGGCTTAAGCGTCAGATGCAAAGCCTCTTGGTGGATGTCAATCGCATTCGCAATCTTGCCACCAAGAATGCTTTTGTTACTCATGAAACCTGTCGGAGGTCGTGGAAGAGTTTGACATTGCTTAGTGCTGAAGCTGATCTGCAGGACGATGGCTTCACCGAAAGATTCAAGTTTGACTCAACTCCTCCAAGGAATTCTCGCTTGCGTCGGACTCCCTCACTTGAAGACTCTAACTATTCGTCCTCAGCTGCGACAGTGAATGCCAGAGTCATCGATGACCAAGATGATGCAAATTCACCTCCTCCAACTTCAACGCGTGTCGACACTGCACCAAGTTCTTCTGCACCACCGGACCTCAACGACGACCCTGCTGCCTCGCCTGCACCTCATGGGAACGAGTAGGCGCTCTATGTCTTCAAACCTTTTTGGTCTTTACTGACAAAAGGGGGAGAAGCATATGAGTTGATAGTCTTCAAGCGGGTCCATATGGGTGGTTGCTTTACTCTTTGCTACGTTTGCCAAGTGCTTACAACTCTCGCTTTTCAATACATTTGGTTCTTTGAGTTGTAACACTTAAACTCGATGCTCGTCTGCTACTTATTTGCTATTCTGTGATGCGATGATAAATTCCGCATGTGCGATGATAACTTCCGCACTTAGGCCATTTTGCAGACGTCCATTTTTCATTATGCATGTCATTAACTTCGTTACATCAAATCATGCATGATGAATTGTCACCATAAGTTGAAGAGGATCTCCACAAGTACAACCTGCCATGTGCATTTGCATTCCAAAAGCAAATTACTTATATGCACATCTTCAGGGGGAGCCTTTGCCACTTATGAAGACAATACCCTATCCTTTACAATTTCACATATTTTTCCCCGTTGAAAACTTCAACCAGTTTGTCATCAATCACCAAAAGGGGGGAGATTGTAAGTGCATCTAGTGCCACCCCTAGTTGGTTTTGGAGTATTGACGACAAACCTGGTTGAGGGACTAATGTGTTTGTGAGAATTACAGGATAACATAGGTAGAAGTCCCTCGTTGATTCGGTTTTCCTACCAGAGATGACCCCTAAAAATGTATGAAGACATTGAAGCCAAAGGTGGTATGTGAAGACATTCACATTGAAGACTATGACAAGAGAAGACATCGCGTGAAGACTATGGAGCGCGAAGACTTAGTTGTTTCGTCGTTCTTTTTCTTCTTTGTTGAGTCATAGGAACCACCGTATTGTTAATTGGGGTCCAAGTGAACCAGTCAGAATGACTGAAGTGATGCTTAACCAAAATCCTATGTCTTCGAGCGAAGATAATGAGAGCAAATCTTATCCAGAGCTGGATAAGTCAGCTTTGCTTGTAGCCCAAGTAAAGTTGCCGTGTGTGTTTGAAATCTGACCGTTGGAACACGTGTCAGTTCCTTAGTGACCCAGGGTCATTTCGGACAAATCAGGTCGGGTTGCCTAGTGGCTATAAATAGCCCACCCCCTACAACCATAAACGGTTGGCTGCTCAGAGTTAGTGTACGGCTTTTGTCATTTGAGAGCAACCCACCTCGAAGCCTTTGAGAGAGAATTCCTTGCGAGGACAAAGCCCTAAACACCCAGAGCCAAAGAGTGTTAGGCATCACTAAAGTCTTCTTGTCTGTGTGATCTGAAGACTTATTACACTTGAGGAATGTGAATCCTCCAGCCGGTTAGGCGTCGCATTCTGAGCATCCAAGAGTCATTGTGGATCGCCGGTGAACGAAGTCTGTGAAGGTTTGGAAGTCTACCTTGAAGACTTACCAGAGTGATTGGGTGAGGACTGGGTGTCCTTAGCTCAAGGGGAATAAGGTGAAGACGTGGTCTTCTGAGTTTAATCTCAGCCTCCCTAACCAGACGTACAGTTGTCACAGCAACTGGAACTGGTCCAACACATCATTGTCTTCAACGAGCCACTGGTTTCATCCTTCCCATCTCTTTACTTCCAGATTGGTCCTTGTGAAGTCATTGCCTGTCTGCATTATCTATTTGTCTTCACTGTGTGACTGCTGTTCTGATTGGCTTCATACTATCTTCCATCCTGATCTATACTTCCTAGCTGCTATTAGTCTTTGTGCCTTCATCTCATTGAATACTTGACTATGGCTTGCTTAGTGTAGTCTACCTTCCGCTACATGGTAATAGGTTTGTTTCTATCGTTTGTCTTCGAAACTTCCATGTTTTGAAGACTTTCATAAAAATCGCCTATTCACCCCCCCCTCTAGTCGATAACAAGCACTTTCAAGAAGAGAGAAGAATGAGAAAGACCAGGGCGTGCCTATTTATAAGGGGATAAGCGAACAGGCGGGCGCGAAAATCAAGGAAGACCCGAATAATGATTATCCAACTAAACGGACGCCTCGATTCTCGGAAGGCATTAAAGGATAAAGATCCGTTGAGAGATGACGTCATAATAGTTTTTTGTGTTTTCAAGAAATGACGTCATGGCGGGTTACAAAAATTTCTGCGAAGAGAGGAAGATGGATTTCGTCTAAGTATTGAAGATTGACAAAGAACAAAGTTCAAAGTCAACCCAGGGCCTAATGTTGGGGATATAGCTACCAGGTATGACCCACCCAGGAGGGTCGGGTCAGCCCCAATGGCGGGTCACAAAGGAAGCCCAGTAACATTCAAGGTGATAGTTTATTAAGGCTTATAGAAGGCCTAAGCCCAGAGGCGGCTTAAGGCCCAATATTGTAAATCGTCGTATGTAAGGAAAGACTTGTAAAGAAAGGCATATAAAAGAAGTCACTGAGTTGGACATGTTTTATGAGACGGCCGGGACTCTGTAGGCCGCCAGGCGTCAACCCGTGTATATAAGGGGACGACCCGGCGGCGGCTTAGGGCAAGAAACAAGAGATCGATAACCAAGCCGGTGGACTAGCCTCTTGGTGATCGAAACCCCTGCAATTCCAACACAACTAGACGTAGGCTTTTACCTTCATCATAAGGGGCCGAAGTAGTATAAAACCTCTCGTGTCCTTTTTCCCGATTAATCCCTTTAAGCTTCCTAGTTGCGATGGCCCTACGATTAAGTCCTTTTGCTAGGACATCTGCCATGACAATTCCAGGACACTGACCCTATTGACTGCTTTGACCAGTCAATGGTGCTGACTGGGCAACCCCCAGTTGCCGACATGTGGGCCCCCTTTGTTAATTAGGCTAATTAAATGTTTTTATAATAAAAAAGTAATTAGTAATCTAATTAGCCACTGACATGTAGGGCCCAGCTGTTAATTAACCTCATTTTAGTTAGTTTAAACTTCTATTAGTTCACTGTCTATGACAGGTGGGACCCACTGGTCAGTTTGACTTGGTCAGCCATCCTGTTGACTGCTGACGTCACAATGATGTAATGCTGACATCATAATTCCATTTCCATTAATTTAGATATTCCAAAAAATGTTTAAATCTTTGATAAATCATAGAAAATAATCCGTAACTCGGATGAAAATCTTTTCTACATGAAAGTTGCTCAGAAAAACGAGACGAACCCGAATACGCTACCCACATACCTGTCAGATGCCTCTAACTATCTGAACATGAAACATTCTCCCTCCGGTCATCTGTCTGACATATGTCCAGAACCGGGAAAACATTCCCTGTTGAATTCGCCCTTTACCTATATCGTGTAACCATACATTAGGTCACACCCGACACAACATATTACCATGTTATGCTTTGTTTACCTTATATTTATTGTTTCTTCCCCCTCCTCTCTCCGATAGACCCGGGACCGATGCTGCCCCTGTGATCGACTACGTCTCAGACGACCCTTCTTCCTTGCAGCAGAGCTTCCAGGCAAGCCCCCCTTTGATCATCCCGATATCGCCCATTCCATTCTCTCATGCTTGCATTAGATTTTGCTACTGTAATTGATTTCTCCTATTATGATGCATAGCCTGCTTTTGTAACCTGCTTATTGTTACCTACCTGCTTATCCTAAACTGCTTAGTATAGGTTGGTTAGTGATCCATCAGTGACCCCCACCTTGTCCTTGTTGCCCCGCTTTATGTTCGATGACTCGATCAACATGATCGACGTCCAGGCCCCGACACCGCACATCACCCCCCCTAGTTGTACGACTCTGCAGAGTTACTATTGAGTGCCAAGGGTGACACCTCATACATCACTCCTCATGAGATCTCTATAGTGTAGCTATTCTGTCGTGGTCATCGAGGGTGATTTCCTCCTTAACCACTTCCGATACGACTCTATCGTGCAACCCCTCAAGTGTGAACCTCGAGGGTGGTTCCTCTTATGTTCCCCTTGATGATTACATCAACTGGAATCCACCGGGGGTGGTTCCTCGGGGTTTCCCTTGGTGTTATACACACAGTTACTATGGTTACTATGACTTTACACTGAACCATGTTACTAAAGATGGGTCGGCCCTGAGGGGTACCCGCGCGAGCTTAATTGCGAGTGATGTGGAGTCGGGTTGACCTGGAGGGTTCCTGCGAGATAATTACGAGGCGTGGGCGGGCATTCTTAGCCCTTGCCGCAAGCCCTCGAGACGGGGCGGCGGGGTCACATCGATCGTGAGTCTTTGCTCATTATCGCGTGCTCCTAATCCACTATGATTTGGACATTTGATCCGAGGGGCCTCTGGCCTGATAGCACTAACCATCACGTGGGCATAGTATGGGTATTCTGTGTCGTATGCATCATCCGAAGCTTAATAGACGTCAGTGACTGAGCGGCGCGCACCGGGTTGGACTGGTAAGCACCGGACTTTTTAAGGAGGTAGCTAGGTCTGCTCACCGGCCGCCCACGCAACGTGCAAGAGCTCCCAGGGCGATGGCCCAAGACCCCTGGGGGCATAGGTTTAGTCCGGCATGCTGACCTCTCTATTAAGCCTAGGTCGGGTTGCGGCGTATCGTTTGGCCGAGGCCGGGCATGACCCAGGAAAGTGTGTCTGGCCGGAGTTAATTAAGCGTGGTGGGTAAGTTTGTGCACCCCTGCAGGGAAGAAAACATCTATCGATAGCCTGTCCTACGGTAACGGACACTTGGAGTTGTATCTCGATCGATACAACTAGAATTGGATACTTGAGATGAGAAATGGATAGTATGGCTCTGGGATTGCTTTCTCGCAGGTAGTCGAGAAAGGATCTCTAGCCGAGGTTGATAACACTACTACTATTTTACTTTATGCTACTCTACTCCCTCTTGTTGCTGTGAGATGGTGGTTTCCAGAAGATGCTAGTCTTCGATAGGACTAGCTTCTCCCCCTCTTATTCTGGCCTTCTGCAGTTAGTCCACAAATACTACCCCTTTCATTGATACCGGTGCATAACTAGTATAGATCCTTGCTTGAGAGTACTTTGGATGAGTACTCATGGTTGCTTTGCTACCCCCTTTTCCCCCTTCTATCTTCTTTCCGGTTGTTGCAACCAGACGATGGAGTCCAGGAGCCAGATGTCACCACCGACGCTTACTACTACCCCGAGGGTGCCTACTACTACGTGGAGACCGCTGATGACCAGGAGTAGTTAGGAGCCTCCCAGGCAGGAGGCCTTGCCTTTTCGATTGTTGTTGCTTTTGTGCTAGCCTTCTTAAGGCAGACTTGTTTAACTTATGTCTGTACTCAGATATTGTTGCTTCCGCTGACTCTTGTGTATTCGAGCTTATGTATTCGAGCCCTCAAGGCCCCTAGCTTGTAATATAAAGTTTGTATTATTTTAATTTGTGTCTAGAGTTGTGTTGTGATATCTTCCCGTGAGTCCTTGATATTTGCGTGTATGATTAGTGTATGATTGAGTCGAGGGCATCACATTACTTTTATGTTGAGTCATCATCCTCTTATTAAAAAGCATCAGTTGGAGAGCACCGCTATCATTCGCATGCATTGCTATTAATTTACGTTGAGTATGACTGTGACTGGATCTCTTTTACCATGAATTACAATGTCTAGTCAGTCCTTGATCTTCAGGGGTGCTCTGCATTTATGTTTTGCGGTCTCAGAAAGGGCTAGCGAGATACCATCTTGTTATATCATGTTATGATTGTTTTGACAAAGTGTCGTGATATGAGATTTATTATTATTGCTCGCTAGTTGATTATGCCATTGATATGAGTAAACATGAGACCTAAATGTTATTGTGAAGTTAGTTCATAATCTTTGCTGAAAACTTGAATGCTGGCTTTACATATTTGCAACAACAAGATCAAACAGAGTTTGGAAACGTTTTTCTTTATCACTTTCAGTTTGTCAACTGAATTGCTTGAGGACAAGCAAAGGTTTAAGCTTGGGGAGTTGATACATCTCCAATGTATCTACTTTTCCAAACATGTTTGTCCTTGTTTTGGACTCTAACTTGCATGATTTGAATGGAACTAACCCGGACTGACGCTGTTTTCAGCAGAATTGCCATGGTGTTATCTTTGTGCAGAAATAAAAATTCTCAGAATGACCTGAAAATGTACGGAGACACGTTTTGGAATTAATGAAAAATATTGGTGAAAGGAACAGCATCAGGGGGCCCACACCCTATGCACGAGGGTGGAGGGTGCCCCCCTGGGGCGCGCCGCCTGCCTCGTGGCCCCCCTGGGACTCCATCGACCTCAACCCCAACTCCATATATTCACTTTAGGGGAGAAAAAATCATAGAGAAGGATTCATCATGTTTTACAATACGAAGCCACCGCCAAGCCCTAATCTTCCTCAGGAGGGCTGATCTGGAGTCCGTTCGTGGCTCCGGAGAGGGGAATTCGTCGCCATCGTCATCATCAACTATTCTCCATCACCAATTTCATGATGCTCTCCGCCGTGCGTGAGTAATCACATCGTAGGCTTGCTGGACGGCGATGGGTTGGATGAGATTTACCATGTAATCGAGTTAGTTTTGTTAGGGTTTGATCCCTAATATCCATTATGTTCTAAGATTGATGTTACTATGACTTTGCTATGCTTAATGCTTGTCATTAGGGCCCGAGTGCTATGATTTCAGATCTGAACCTATTATATTTTCATGAATATATGTGAGTTCTTGATCCTATATTAAAAGTCAATAGTCACCTACTATGTGTTATGATCCGGCAACCCCGAAGTGACAATAATCGGGACCACTCCCAGTGATGACCGTAGTTTGAGAAGTTTATGTATTCACTAAGTGTTAATGCTTTGGTCTGGTACTCTATTAAAAGGAGGCTTTAATATCCCTTACTTTCCAATAGGACTCCGCTGCCACGGGAGGGCAGGACAAAAGATGTCAAGCAAGTTCTTTTTCATAAGCACGTATGACAATATTCGGAATATATGCATACATTACATCGATGAACACGAGCTAGTTCTGTGTCACCCTATGTTGTAACTATTGCATGAGGAATCGCATCCGGCATAATTATTCATCATTGATCCATTGCCTACGAGCTTTTCACATATTGATCTTTGTTTAGTTACTTTTCCGTTGCCACTGTTACGTTTGCTACAAAAATTGTTATTGTTACTTTTGCCAACGCTATCGTTATTTACATACTACTTTGCTGCAGATATTAATCTTTCAGGTGTGGTTGAATTGAGAACTCAACTGCTAATACTTGAGAATATTATTTGACTCCCCTTGTGTCAAATCAATAAATTTGGTTTGAATACTCTACCCTCAAAAATTGTTACGATCCCTGTCGATGTCAAAACCGGCGGATCTCGGGTAGGGGGTCCCGAACTGTGCGTCTAGGCCGGATGGTAACATGAGACAAGGGACACGAAGTTTTACCCAGGTTCGGGCCCTCTTGATGGAGGTAAAACCCTACGTCCTGCTTGATTAATATTGATGATATGGGTGTTACAAGAGTAGATCTACCACGAGATCAGAGAGGCTAAACCCTAGAAGCTAGCCTACGGTATGATTGTATGTTGTGATTGTTGTGCTACGGACTAAAACCCTTCGGTTTATATAGACACCGGAGAGGGTTAGGGTTACACAAGGTCGGTTACAAAGGAGGAGATATCCATATACGTATTGCCTAGCTTGCCTTCCACGCCAAGTAGAGTCCCATCCGGACACGAGACGAGGTCTTCAATCTTGTATCTTCATAGTTTAATAGTCCGGCCAATGGAGATAGTCCGGCTGTCCGGAGACCCCCTAATCCAGGACTCCCTCAGTAGCCCCTGAACCAGGCTTCAATGACGATGAATCTGGCGTGTAGTTGTCTTCGGCATTGCAAGGCGGGTTCCTTCTCCGAATACGTCACAGAAGATTTTGAATACGAGGATAGTGTCCGACCCTGCAAAATAAGTTCCACATTCCACCGTAGAGAGAATAATGTTTTCGCAGATCTAATTTGCTAGCTTGTTTCGGCAGCATGACGTTACGTCACGGCCCGATGATTATTCGAACCGTTTCTTTTAACCAGCCCCGCTCATAACGCGAGGCAGTTTTTCGAAACGTCTTGCCGAAGCGGAGATCGTGTTCCCCCAATTACGGGATTCTCATCAATACGGGCGTGGTTAACCCAACCGTGTCTAGGACTCCTAGATTATAGGCAAGTCCTAAACGGCTACGGAGAGGACGCTTGATATTCACCCTCTTTATAAAGGGATGGGGTTTTTGCTTTTTCTCTCTCGTGCTCAATCGAACCCTTCCTCTGCCTCTAGTTCTAACACCCAAAGCCCAGGTTAGGTGCTCTGGATCTTCAATCATGTCCGGATCCAGCCTTCAAGGCCGATGGATGCCCTCCTCCGTGACGGAAGAGGACATTAAGAAGTTGAAGGAGGCCAGATACCTGACCACCGAGGTTTCGCATCGGCTGCCTGCTCAAGGGCAGGTCGTCCCTACTCCCAAACCCAACGAGAACGTTGTGTTCGTCTCCCACTTCCTCCGAGGTCTAGGCCTCACTCTGGATCCTTACGTCAGGGGCTCAATGTTCTATTACGGGCTAGATTTCCACGATCTAGCTCCGGACTCCTTTCTCCACATCATGACATTTATTGTCGTGTGTGAGGCCTTCCTCCGTGTGACCCCTCACTTCGGCATGTGGCTCAAGACCTTTGAAGTACAACCGAAGATGATCGAGGGGCAACATGCAGCGTGCGGAGGTGCATCAATAGGCAAGATGGCAGGAGCTCCATGGCCGAAAGGTTCCTTTCCAAAGGTGTACGAATTATGGCAACGGGAGTGGTTTTACGTCACGGCTCCCAGAAGCGCCAAGTGGGCGGCTGCCCCCGCTTTCCGCCCGGGCCCCCCACCACAACTGATGTCATGGATTAGCAGGGGTCTGAGCTGGGGTCCAGCCAAGGACGTGCCTATACTGCAAAGCCGCATCCGAGATCTCTTCGAGGGAGATTTTAATTTGGTTGCGGTAATACAAGTTATGCTGGTTCGTCAAGTCCAGCCTTGCAAACGCCGGCCCCTGCGCTTGTGGGAGTTCAACCCAGAGGGGCCACATGCCATTCAAAGTTTCCTCGGCCTGACGCACGAGGAGATGTACAAGTCATTCTTCGGACCTCAAGTGGAATGTCTGGATGTCACCGAGGATGTGGGCCTGAGCAGTAACCGCACCGCCGAACAAGTAAGAAATCCTCTAGCCGAACATGCTATCTTTTATTCGAAGTTATTTCTGAGAGTTTGCTTTTTGACCAGGATTGGCTAACAAAGGCGGAGATGATTCGGTGTTTGGCCCCCCTCCCTGAGGGTTTGGAAAATCCGGTATTGGAGAAGATGCTTGAGGTCGCCCTTGCCCGGAGCCCTTGAAGGAAGATACCGAGGGAGATAATACGGGTGGACGCGGGTCCCCATCGCTATCCGCTCCAACTGAGGGAATGAGCATCTCCACGAAGGAGGACGATCGGGGGAGGAAAAGGACTGCTTCCGAGGATCCGGAAGCCGAAGCCTCCAAACGAGAGAAGAGGTCTCCCACTGAGGGTCCCGCCTTGGGGGGTGCTTCTGCCGCACAGATTCCGCGGGGGGATCAGCCCTCCAACGAGTCATAAGTGATCCAAAATATTTCAATAGTAAGGGTATGCTATCTTTTTCCTCTGAGAAAATAACCACCGCATCTATCTTGCAGTTCGGGCCTCAGCCCCTCTCAAATGAGCTCGTCTTTGGGGGATCTTATTCTAGAGATGATGGAGAGCGAAACGCCTCCCCGGACTCCTACGCTCCAGAAGCGGGTGATCCCGAAGTGTCGTCGCGGAGGGCCTCTCCGGATCCGGTGAGGCCAGAAGATAATCCTGTAGACCCCCAAAGTCCCCAGTGTCCGGCTCCCGAAGAGAGCATACGAAAGAGTCCGGCACAGTCTGGTGTGCGGTCGGACATTCTGAGGGAGTTGGTGGGGCGAGCGGCCATCTCAGAAGAGCACCGTACGCTGATGGGTACGGTGATGGAGAGAATCTCGTCCACTGAAAGTGGATTACATGAAGCCTTTATGAGTCTATTGACAGGCTTTGAGGTATGTGAGATAATATGTGATAGTACTGCACATGTTATAGTAGCCCCTGAGACTCTGGTTGTCGTCGAGAACGGCGGCGAACAGAGGATCATATTCCCAGGCAATAACCAAACTGCCTTTATGTGCAGGTGGTGGGAGCTCGGGTGGCTAGCTAGACTAGGGAGTTTGCCCAACTAAAACGGTAACTCGATGTGGCAGACACCGACATCGAGCTTGTTAACAAGAGGCTTGACAAGGCACAGGGTAAGTGTTATTATCCGGTGAACACCACATAGTAAGAGCATCATAATGCCAGTATCTTTAATATGTTGTGACTGCAGATGGAGCTGCCACCGTGGAAGCCTTGCGGGCGGAACTTGCCCGAGCCAAGGAACAAGCAAGGATTAGTAATGCGGCTGCTTTGAAGGCAGCCGAAGAGTTGAAAGCCGAGAAGGCCGCACATTGCGAGAGCCAGGGGAAGATGGCCAAGATGGCCGTAGAATTAAAAGACACTGCCGACCGTTGCCGGTTCCTTGAAAAAGAAAACCAGGCGAAGGCAACGGACCTTGAGAAGGCCGCGGCGGTGGACAAAGACACTCGTTCTGCTATGAGAGCGAAGAAGGAGGTGCTGCGGGACGCCGGGGATATTGCGGCTGGGAAACCCTTCATGTTACGGAGGAAGTTCGGAGATCCTCGGTATGCCCCTCTGGATCGGCTATGGAGTTCGGCAGATGTGTATATGGATTTGGCGGCGAGCGCTGCCGATGTGGCCAAGTACTTCCAAGGTTAGACAGATCGTGAAGTGGGCAAGCTGTTCTGGACGCAATTCCACATTCCACAGCGTCCGCTTTCATTGATTGGCCAGCTAGCTGAATGGGCCGAACTGAATAGGTTGTCCGGACTCGCCATGAGGTCTGTTGTGGATCAGCTATGGCCGGAAAAGACCAAAGCCGAACAGCTATTTCAGCTTAGTGCAGCAGTTCCTTGATGCGGTGCCGCGCATTAATGTGATGAAGAGGTCGACGTGCATAGAAGGCTCGCGGATGGCCCTTGCCCGTGTTAAAGCATACTGGGCAGAGATGGACGCTACCACTGTTGCGGCGCAGGGATCGGCCATAGGCCGGGTGGCTGCCGAGCACTATTTCGAGGAGGTTCTCGAGGGCGCTCGTTTGATAGAGGCCCAGTGCTCGAAAAATATTATGTTTGAGTGATATGTATTCTCATTGTAAGCACAATGCTTTTATGAATTTTTTATAAGGTTATTTTTATACTTTTGCCTGAAAGTAGTATGATGCCTCATGTGCGGCCGTTTATGTATACCTGTGTATAACCTGAAAGATTGCAGCCGTCGGCTTCAACCCCCACGCATAAAATGCAGGGGTGTTCGCAAAAAACACGTGTTCACACTTAACCCAACGTCTTGGTCCTATTAAGGAGGTGATAGCGTAGCGAGCGAGGCAACCGGACTATAATGCTTTAACACTTTCACTTAGCCATAGGAGTTTAACAGTGGGGCTACTAGATAGCCCCTAGTGGCTCCGCATTCTCCCGATCGCGGGGTGCGTACATGCCTGGCAGGGAAACGGCCCTTCGTTAAGGCGGAGGAATTCTAACATTCCGATAGGTCACCGAGTGGTTGACCAGTCTCACGCTATATCATGACAGTCAGTTTTCGGCTTTCTCTGCTGAGGTGCTCGTCCGGATGAACCAGGGCACAATCGCAGTAGTTCTCCTGGTGCTACCTTAGCCGGTAAAGCGGAACATAAGGCACCAAAACACAGGAGCCAGGCAAACCCAACATTTGACCAAAGACAATGATTCGGAGCTGATGCATATAAGGCCAAACTCGCGACGCCGAACACTCCCTAAGGTATTTGGTCTTTATGGTATAAACCGGGCCTAGATAGTGCCCTTCGTAAGAAGCCCCTTGTGTCCAGGTACGTGCATTATTCTGACGTGGCCACATGCCAAGACGCCAGCATCCTTCTCGACTATGCTGAGAATTCGGTGGATATTTATCAACAAGAGACAGTAAAAAAGGTTTACGTAGGGTCTTAATCTAAAAAGAATCCTTGGAGCGGGTCCCTGCTGCACGTCTGCGCCTGTGTCTCCATTGTGCCGTATACTGGACGGGTGTAGCACGATGATTATCTGTAAAAGAGAGGAGCTTAGGTGAAAAAAGCTGTCGTGCAAAAAGATAGTTTTTTAAATAAATCATGTATAATTCAAGGTAAGTAAGAATTGTCGCTTGTCTGCGCATGTTGAGCCCCTTGTATTTGTAATAGGGGTGTGATCATTGATCCGGTAAAAATTGCATATGGCTGCGCCGGACTCGTCTAACCGTGTCCGAGGTCGTGACGACCTGCTAAATGCTTTAGTTGGTGAGGCCGTTTTTAGTGTGCGGCTGCCAGGGCAGCCGCACGCTCTTCGGCGCGCAGAGATCGCTTGATACTTCCGTTCACTGTAACGATGCCACGTGGACCGGGTATCTTGAGTGTGAGGGAAGCATAGTGTGATATTGCGTTAAAGCGAGCGAAAGCTTCGCGTCCGAGTAGTGCTTGATAGCCACTTTGAAACGGAGCGATGTGGAAGGTTAAATGTTTGCTACGGAAGTTATCGGGGAAGCTGAATATAACTTTTAGTAGCAGGGAGCCCGTGCAATGAGCCCCTGGGCCTGGCGTTACTCCTTTAAAGGTAATATTGCTATGGCAAATTTTTGTTGGGTCTATCCCCATTTCGCATATTGTATCCTAGTATATCAGGTTTAGACTGCTGCCACCGTCCATGAGGACTCGTGTGAAGTGGTATCCGTCAATTATTGGGTCTAATACCAGGGCAGCCCATCCTGCATGCCGGACACTTGCTGAGTAATCACGATGGTCGAAAGTGATCGGTTGAGACGACCAGTGGCAGGACTCCGCGGTGATAGGCCTTCGGGCGTATTTTTCTGGGAGTGTCGTTTTGTTTCTGCCATTGATCACGTGTAACACGTTTACTGTTTTGACTTCTGGCGGAAATTTCTTTTGTTCCCCAGTGTCTTCCTTGAGAGGCTCATCCTCATCTTCGATTGGTGTATCCTCCCCCTTGTGTACGGCGTTGATCTTGTTGGACTGCTTGAAGACCCAACATTCTCTGTGGGTATGATTGGCTGGTTTGCCAGGGGTGCTATGGACCTGACATATTTGGTCCAGAATTTTGTTTAGACTGGACAGTTCGTCTCTGGCACCTTTAGGGGGCGGCTTTTGCTGATCTGGCCGAGAGATTTTGAATCCGGCGTTTACTGCCGTGCTCTTCGTTCTATCTCTTTTGTTCCGGCGTTTGTTATTGTTGTTGCGCCGTGATTTCCCGTTTCCATCTCTAACTTCAAATGTACTGGGGTCACTGGAGCTGCATCGGGCTAGCCAGCTATCTTCACCCGCGCAAAAGCGGGTCATGAGGCTTGTTAATGCTGCCATTGTTCTCGGTTTTTCTTGGCCGAGGTGTCGGGCAAGCCATTCGTCACAGACGCTGTGCTTAAAAGCTGCCAAGGCTTCGGCGTTCGGGCAGTCGACAATTTGATTCTTTTTAGTAAGAAACATGTTCCAAAGCTTTCGGGCTGACTCTCCGGGCTGTTGAGTTATATGACTCAAATCATCCGCATCCGTAGGTCGGACATAAGTCCCTTGAAAGTTTGCCCGAAAAGCGTCTTCGAGCTCCCAGCTTCCAATGGAGTTTTCGGGGAGGCCTTTAAGCCAATGACGAGCTGGCCCTTTGAGTTTGAGTGGTAATTACTCGATGGCGTGGAGATCATCTCCTCGAGCCATATGGATGTGGAGGATATAGTCCTCGATTCAGACCCCAGGGTCTGTTGTTCCGTCGTATGCCTCTATGTTTACAGGTTTGAATCCCTCTGGAAATTCATGATCCAGCACCTCGTCGGTGAAACATAGGGGGTGTGCGGCACCCCTGTATCTGGGTGTACCGCGTTGTTCGGATGTTTGTTGTGTTATATCGCGCTTGCGTGGTCCATAGATGGATCTTGTTGCGCTGTCCTTTTGGTGCAAGCCCTCGCGTGAATCGCGTATTGTCTTGTGGGTGGCTTTGTTTGCCGCTCTATGTTGGCCGTGAGGTTGTCTATCCGGCCAAGTGGCTGTTTTCATTTTTGGTTGTGAGGGGTCTGAGGCCTCCTCATCGAATTCAGGTAGCAACTTCCGCTTTGGGTAGCTCTTGGTGGGGCGATTGTCGCCGTACTTTGCTGCTGTGTTGAGTCCGGCGCCAAGCGAATTAGCCCGTAGTGCAAAGCCGCCGAATATGAAGATCTGTCCGGGGAGAAAAGTCTCACCCTGGACCGCATCGATATCGATGATAGTAGGAGCCATCAAGCCTAACGGCGACGACACAGAGGAACTCTCAATGAAAGCACCAATGTCGGTGTCAAAACCGATGGATCTCGGGTAGGGGGTCCCGAACTGTGCGTCTAGGTCGGATGGTAATAGGAGACAAGGGACACGAAGTTTTACCCAGGTTCAGGCCCTCTTGATGGAGGTAAAACCCTACGTCCTGCTTGATTAATATTGATGATATGGGTGTTACAAGAGTAGATCTACCACGAGATCAGAGAGGCTAAACCCTAGAATCTAGCCTACGGTATGATTGTATGTTGTGATTGTTGTGCTATGGACTAAAACCCTTCGGTTTATATAGACACCGGAGAGGGTTAGGGTTACACAAGGTCGGTTATAAAAAAGGAGATCCATATACGTATTGCCTAGCTTGCCTTCCACGCCAAGTAGAGCCCCATCCGGACACGAGACGAAGTCTTTAATCTTGTATCTTCATAGTCTAACAGTCCGGCCAATGAAGATAGTCCGCCTGTCCGGAGATCCCCTAATCCAGGACTCCCTCAATCCCCTATATTTATGGGTTATCAGCATGGCACTTGACGGGTGGGCCCGACTGGTCAGTTTCGGCGTCAATACGTATAAACACACGGTTTAGATCTATTTGCAACGGCTCACCCTAGAGTTGGTACTGACATGCGAAACTTATCAAACGTGATACCAATCTACACATTCGGCCCCCAAAATTGCTTCATGCCGATCCTCCTGGCCCGACGCATGTACGACACGTACCGAAATCCAAAGGCTGGTGCCTGATGTATGCACGCATGTGTGGCCGGATTTTAAACATTGTCTATGAGTCGTCCATGTTTTGTCAGTGTAGATTGGTATATACCTCTTCGGCCCCAATTGTGCTACTTCCATATCATTAACTCCTTCCTCTCTAACGTCGAGAAAAAGAAAACGTCAAGGCTGTAGCTAAAGTAAATTCAGCTTTCAAACCTCCCGCGAGAAACGCTGCTGCAGTTTCGCGCCATAAAGAAGTGAACGACTACAAGTGCTTGGACCAAACGCACGGCAGTGCTCCCTCCAATTTGCGACGCGCGATCACCGCATCGCGCACTGGCCTGTAGAAACGGAGACCTTGACTCAGCTAAACCTTCCACATTTAGGTGAGCTTGTTTATAGCTCACCCATGGATCCGCGCGCGCTTGTAGGATCAGGGGGGACGAGAGGTGCGCGTCCGAGGCCTCCTATATAAGTTCACTGCCTTGTCCTTGCGATGATGTCCACACAGTCACACAACACACCACAGACATTCCAAGCTCTACCGCCTACAATGGCGAACTGTAGGGCCTTCGTGCAGGTGCTCCTCTTCTGCGCCTTGTCCTGCCAGGCCGCCGCCTCCTACGCGCCGGTGCCGGCCAAGGAGGACTTCCTCGGATGCCTCATGAAGGAGATACCGGCTCGCCTCCTCTATGCCAAGAGCTCGCCTGACTACCCCACCGTCCTGGCGCAGACCATCAGGAACTCGCGGTGGTCGACGCCGCAGAACGTCCAGCCGCTCTACATCATCACCCCCACCAACGCCTCCCACATCCAGTCCGCAGTGGTGTGCGGACGCCGGCACAGCGTCCGCCTCCGCGTGCGGAGCGGCGGCCACGACTACGAGGGCCTGTCGTACCGGTCCGAGAAACCCGAGAAGTTCGCCGTCGTGGACCTCAACAAGATGCGGGCAGTGGTGGTCGACGGCTACGCCCGCACGGCGTGGGTCGAATCCGGCGCGCAGCTCGGCGAGCTCTACTACGCCATCGCGAAGAACAGCCCCGTGCTCGCGTTCCCGGCCGGCGTCTGCCCGTCCATCGGCGTTGGCGGCAACTTCGCAGGCGGCGGCTTCGGCATGCTGCTGCGCAAGTACGGCATCGCCGCCGAGAACGTCATTGACGTCAAGGTGGTCGACCCCGACGGCAAGCTGCTCGACAAGAGGTCCATGAGCGCGGACCACTTCTGGGCCGTTAGGGGCGGCGGCGGAGAGAGCTTCGGCATCGTCGTCTCGTGGCAGGTGAAGCTCCTGCCGGTGCCTCCCACCGTGACCGTGTTCAAGATCCCCAAGACAGTGCAACAAGGCGCCGTAGACCTCGTCAACAAATGGCAACTGGTCGGGCCGGCCCTTCCCGGCGACCTCATGATCCGCGTCATCGCTGCTGGGAACACCGCGACGTTCGAGGCCTTGTACCTGGGCACCTGCAAAACCCTGTTGCCGCTGATGAGCAGCAAATTCCCCGAGCTTGGCATGAACCCCTATCACTGCAACGAGATGCCCTGGATCAAGTCCGTCCCCTTCATCCACCTCGGCAAAGAGGCAGGCCTGGACGACCTCCTCAACCGGAACAACACCTTCAAGCCCTTCGCGGAATACAAGTCGGACTACGTGTTACAGCCCTTCCCCAAGCCCGTGTGGGAGCAGATCTTTGGCTGGCTCGCGAAGCCCGGCGCGGGGATCATGATCATGGACCCCTACGGCGCCACCATCAGCGCCACCCCCGAAGCGGCGACGCCGTTCCCTCACCGCCAGGGCGTTCTCTTCAACATCCAGTACGTCAACTACTGGTTCGCCGAGGCAGCCGGCGGCCCGCCGCTGCAATGGAGCAAGGACATGTACAATTTCATGGAGCCGTATGTGAGCAAAAACCCCAGGCAGGCGTACGCCAACTACAGGGACATCGACCTCGGCAGGAACGAGGTGGTGAACGACATCTCAACCTACAGCAGCGGCAAGGTCTGGGGCGAGAAGTACTTCAAGGGCAACTTCCAAAGGCTCGCCATTACCAAGGGCAAGGTGGATCCTCAGGACTACTTCAGGAACGAGCAGAGCATCCCGCCGCTGGTCGAGAAGTACTGATCGAGGACCTTGCACGGAGAATTAGTGCGTGGTTGCCGTTTCACATGACCAACTAGTAGGTAAGGGTCGCGCATAGGCATTTTTTTTTTTACTTCTCTATGTACCCTGCTCACTGCATTTGCTTCGTAGTGAATAAATGATGGAGCTTGTGCCCTCTTCGAGTTTATTCATGTGATCATTAAAATTTCTATTGGATGTTTTCTGGGACCGCACTACAGTAAAATCATAAAGTTGCCTAGTGTCCGGATATTTCATGGGTATGGGGTTTATACAAGTGTAAACCGAGCACCAAACCCTAAAGAGCACGGAACAAATGTTTCACAGGTATTCAGTTCATACAAGTGTCAGCCGAGCACCAAACCCTAAAAGAGCATGGCACAAATATTGACGCCGGCCCAGAACAGACGCGACCTCTCACTGCGTCGGCATTGAAGCAGTTCGTCGGCCAAGAGCGCCATCCATGATCATGATCCTGCCCTGACCGTGGCCGACCTCACATGTCCCAATGAGCAAGCTCCACTGTTTTTTTCTCTTTTTCTATATGTTTTTATGAATAATATTCATGTGGATCCAAATAGCTAGCTATATATGTTAAAGTTATTATATGTGGATGATATTCATGGATCTATATATATCAGATATGTTAGCAATAATTATTAGGGTTTGGACCAATGCTAATATATAGATTGTTATAAAAAAAATTATATATGCATGGATGCAAAATTTGATATATAAATTATGATAATTATTTATATTGATAGGATATATGCTTGTCGATGCAATCGGAACGATGATCGATGGAGAGGGTGTGTATGTATGTGTGTGTGCGCGCGCGTGTTTGTTTGTGTTAATGTATAATTTATAATTTTTATTATATTGTTTTCTTTATAAAAAAATTGTGTGTGTGTGTGCGTGTGCATGCATGTGTGCGTGTGTGTGTGCGCGCGCGCGTGTTGTAGCTAGATAGATTAAATTTGATATGGATATGCCGCGGAGAGTTTATAGAAATATTGATAGGTAAACGTTTACGGACGGCACGCCGGCTGAAGATTGGGTCGGTCACGCCTCGCTCGCAACTCACACGCGCTAGCTCGTAGTACACAGGAAAGAGGACATGCGTCGCGGGACCCACACAATATTTATCCCCACCTTATCTCTTCCTCCTCTCTCCCTTCCTCCCGATCTCCTTTTTCTGTATAATCCCCCATCACCACGCGTTGTCGCTGCTCCTGGTGAGCATTTTTTATCCATGGCGGGGAGGACGTCGTGATGTTGTAGGGCGACGTCAGGGCATGGCGTGAGCAGATGACGGTGGTGGTGTTGCATAGGCATTGGAAGACAGCGCATGGTGAGCGCGAACGACGCCATGGCCGACGAATGCAAGCGATGCGGTCGTCCACGGTGATGGACGCGATGGTGCTGCAACCGACGGCCAAGAAAGTTGTGACCACCAGCGGAATTTGGTGGAACCGGCTAATGAGAAGCTGCAACCGGTGAGGAATAGAGGTAATGGCCACCGGTGCTGAAGCTACAACCGGCTCTGCAATTTGCTTCAACCGGCACCAGGAAAGCTACCACCTGCGATCGGGTTTGCTGCAACCAGACGACGGCGAGCGTTGCTGACGACGACACACCTTTTTTGCTGCAATGGGCAATAGGGAAAGCTCGCACCGACACCTAGTTTTGCTACAACCCAGGAGATGATGAAGTGTGGTCGGCGATAATGGGCTGTAATTTTTGTTGCAACCGGCAGTGGGGAAAGCTACCACCGGCCATCATTTTTGCACTAGCGTGCGGTGGTGCGATGAGGGGGCGACCACGGGGTGACCATGGCGCCCAGGATTGCTGCAGCTGGTTCCTTTTTATGCTACCACAGTGGTGATCATGTACCCTCTGTTGGAATATTAGGCAAGTTCATGATTAATTTCAGTAAATAATTCATGACTAGAAGAGATACTAGCATGCAAAAATCTAGCAAACTAGAAGAACAGCAAGACATGCATAACAGCAGCAAACACGTAACAGTAGCTGTAGAAACAGACATGAACAGAGGATGTTGGACGTACTGATCGTTAGCTATTATGGGTGCGACAGTGTTGATGACGATGTTGGCGACGATCTGCTGCTGACGGTGATGAATACGACGATGAGTAGCACCGCTCGACTTGGACGGAAGACGACCCGTGATGACGAATTTGAGCAGTCGCGCACAGCGCTTCCCAAAAACCTAATTCGTCCTCTCCCGGTGCAGGATCGCAAAGACGAACGGTTCCGGAGACCTGCTCTCCCACGCGCCGATGCACGCCGGCGTTTGGGATGGAGTAGACTACGATGGCGGCGCAAGTTGTGAGATGAGGCAAAACCCTAGGTGTTTTTCGGTGTATCTCTGGCCGCAGCCGGTAGCTGTATATATATTAGGACCAGAGGCGGTATTGTGTCGCGACCACAATCCCAAACCGACTCGGTTTCTAATTCGTATACTTACCGGACAAGAAATCAAAAGAAACTTGTCTGCCAAGACATAAAAATAAAACGGCAAAAGGAAGCTGCGCTCCTGCAAAATAAAACGGCAAAAGGAAGCTGCGCTCCTGCAAGGAGACGGACCGGATTTCGGCGGACCATTCACGCGCATGTCGCATGTACGCCTCGCCTCGCCTCGCCTCGCCTCGCCACGCCACGGCCCGGCCAGGCGAGCGAGCGCGCGCGTGTGGTTTTCCCTTTCTCTTCTCACACATCACTTAGAGTGGTAGAGAGAACCCACTATATAAAGAGGTCCAACTCTTCTTCAACTTCCAAGGTGGGACTAAACTTAGCACCACCACTTGCCATTTTACACATGGGCTTTGAGATTTCAGAAATTGCTATGGGCCTAGCCCATTAATTCTAACAATCCCCCACCAGATCTCAAATACCCATTTAGAGATTTGCCTTCTCTCACCACTTGTTTAATATACCAGTGTTTCAGCAGAGACTGTTAAGTTGAACTTCTGCCTAGAACTTTAAGCTACATCCATTCACACTTCTGCCTAGAACTTTAAGCTACATCCATTCACAACTTGACAATGGACTATGCCTTGAATTGCTAGTTTTGTGTGAACAGGTTTCACTCAAAGTCTTAACCAGTACCTGACCGCCAGTAGGCTACCCCGCGGTTTGGAGCTTATACGTCATACTCCCTGGTCTCTTCGTGAGTTTACTAGAGATCACCCAAATCTCATAGACTGCGACGTTTACAGTCAGAACTCATATAGGTGTGTTCTTTCAAGACTGCTCTGTAGGACAGCATCTTTGCTAATTATAGCCAATAGAACCACATTAAGGCATGTTGCCGACCTGCCTTACAGATCTGAGCCTTACAGCTCTGAGAGTTTTACATCTTCACTTGGAGACGATCATAAGTTATTACTCTCCTCAGTTAACCAATAGCTTGTTCTTCCCAGATCCTAATTCACGGGATCTCCGATCACAAAGGTTGGGTTACTACTATGGTGTAACATCTATGGGTCTCATACCCATCTCCCTCGATGCAATATCTATCACATTTCGTGATAGTCCCTTTGTAAAGGGATCTGCCAGGTTTTTGTCTGTTTGTATATACGTAACAGTTATTACTCCGGAGTTTCTCAACTTCCTGACAGACTTCAAACGTCTTTTCACGTGTCTTGATGACTTTGCATTATCTTTAGAATTGTTCACTTTAGCGATAACCGTTTGGTTATCACAATTCATAAGAATAGCCGGTACAGGTTTTTCAACAACCGGCAAGTCCATCAAGAGCTCACGCAGCCATTCTGCCTCAACAGTAGCTGTGTCCAAAGCAGTTAATTCTGCTTCCATAGTTGACCTCGTCAATATGGTTTGCTTGCAAGACCTCCATGACACTGCGCCACCACCATGAGTAAATACATACCCACTTGTTGCGTAGTACATCAACATCGGAGATCCAATTTGAATCACTATATCCTTCTAGCACAGCAGGATGCCCTGAATAAGTAATTCCGTAACTCATAGTACCTCTCAGATAGCGCAAGACCCTTTCTAGTGCATGCCAATGATCATCACCCGGGTTGGACATGAACCTACTCAGTTTGCTCACAGCAAAAGAGATATCTGGTCTTGTAGCGCTAGCTAAGTACATGAGTGAACCGACAATTTGAGAGTATCTTAATTGATCTCTCGTTTCTTTCTTGTTCTTTCTGAGTGTCACGCTGGGATCATAAGGTGTTGGAGAAGGCTTGCTATCCATAAAACCGAATCGGTTCAAGACCTTCTCAACATAGTGAGATTGCGTTAATGTAATCCCACTCTCATCCTTAATAAGTTTGATGTTTAGAATTACATCGGCTTCTCCCAGATCTTTCATGTCAAAACTTTTTGATAGAAAAGACTTGACCTCATTAATTGCATTAATGTTTGTACCAAAGATCAGTATGTCGTCCACATACAAACATAATATAACACTATTGCCCCCACCATGGCGATAGTAAACACACCTATCAGCCTCGTTAATGACAAATCCTGCAGAAGTCAAAGTTCTTTCAAACTTCTCATGCCATTGCTTAGGTGCCTGTTTCAGACCATACAAAGATTTTAACAACTTGCACACCTTTCTCTCTTCACCCTTTACCACAAACCCGTCAGGCTGATCCATATAGATCTCCTCTTCCAACTCTCCATTGAGAAAAGCTGTCTTTACATCCATTTGATGAATGATAAGACCATAAGAGGCAGCCAAGGAAAGTAACACTCGAATGGTGGTCATTCTAGCAACGGGTGAATAGGTGTCAAAGTAATCTTCGCCTTCTTTCTGAGTGTAGCCCTTGGCCACTAGCCGCGCCTTGTATTTATCAATAGTACCATCAGGCTTTAGCTTCTTTTTGAACACCCACTTACAGCCCACAGGTTTACAACCATATGGTCTATCAGTTAGTTCCCAAGTTCCATTAGAAAGAATTGAGTCCATCTCATTATGAACAGCTTCTTTCCAATCATCTACATCCGGAGATGCATATGCTTCTGCAATCGTCTTGGGTGTGTCGTCCACAAGGTATACAATGAAATCATCACCAAAGGATTTTGCAATCCTTTGTCTCTTGTTCCTTCTAGGAACTTCATTGTTATCCTTCTCAAGGACTTCCTCATGTGATTGTTCGAAATATTCATCAGTTGTACTAGATTCAGGAATTATCTCAGAAGAAAATCTAGCAATGTTATGCATATCTTTCATAGGAAATATGTTCTCAAAAAATGTTGCATCATGAGATTCCATTATAGTATCAACCTGCATATCAGGTACTTCAGATTTTACCACTAAAAACCTATAAGCAATGCTCCGTTGAGCATACCCTAGAAAGACACAATCCACTGTCTTTGGTCCAAGTTTGCGTTTCTTAGGAATAGGAATATTGACCTTTGCCAAACATCCCCAAGTGCGCAAATAAGAAAATGATGGTTTCCTCCCAACCCACTCCTCATAAGGGGTTTTCTCTTTATTATTGTTGGGAACTCTATTCAGGACATAACATGAAGTCAATAGAGCCTCCCCCCACCATGCCTTAGATAAACCAGCAGTGTCTAACATGGCATTCACCAAGTCACTCAATGTGCGGTTTTTCCTCTCGGCCACTCCATTTGATTGAGGTGAATAGGGAAGCGTCCTCTCATGAATAATACCATGTTCCTCACAAAATTCATCAAAAACTTTTGGAAAATACTCTCCACCACGATCGGACCTAAGACGCTTGATCTTTCTCTCTAGTTGATTTTCAACTTCAGCTTTATAGATTTTAAAGTAGTCTAATGCTTCATCTTTAGTTTGCAACAAATAAACATAGCAAAATCTAGTCGCATCATCAATCAAAGTCATGAAATATCTCTTTCCACCTTTTGTCAACACACCATTCATCTCACAAAGATCAGAATGTATGAGTTCTAGAGGTGCCAAGTTTCTCTCCTCGGCAGCCTTATGAGGCTTTCGAGGTTGCTTAGATTGCACACAACTATGGCACTTAGAACCTTTGGCAACTGTGAAGTTCGGAATTAAACTCATGCTGGATAGCCGAGACATTAAACCAAAATTAATATGACATAAACGAGAGTGCCAAATACTTGCATCATCATTAACACTAGCACAAATTTGGTTTATTGACTTATTGCAAAAATCTGAAAGAGAAAAGCGGAACAAGCCTCCGCACTCATAGCCTTTTCCTATAAATTGTCCAAATCTTGACACGATTACTTTATTGGACTCTAAAACTACCTTAAATCCATCTCGACATAGAAGGGAGCCGCTAACTAGATTCTTGTTCATAGTAGGGACATGCTGCACGTTCCTTAGTTGCACGATCTTTCCTGAAGTAAACTTCAGATCCACCGTGCCAATGCCACGAACAGAAGCATGTGACCCATTCCCCATTAGGACGGAAGAATCCCTTGCGACCTGATAAGAAGTAAACAGGGAGATGTCAGCACACACATGAACGTTAGCACCCGAATCAATCCACCACGAAGATGATTGAAATACTGAAAGCACAATAGGTAAATTACCATACCCATCAGTATTGCTAGCGGTCACCATGTTGACAGTCTTGGAGCTTGTTTTCCCTCTGCGGTCTGCACGTTCAGGGCATTCCTTGGAAAAGTGTCCAGGCTTCCCACAGGCGTAGCACTCTAGCTCAGCCTTGTTGAACTTCTTCTTCTTGAAGGTAGTAGTCTTGGTAGGCTTGTTGAAAACAGGTTTGTTCTTCCCTTTGTTCTTGGTCTGTGGGTACCTCTGCACCATGTTAGCAGTAGGCTGAACCTCACCTCCTTTTTCAGTGGTATCTTTAGCCCGAGCTTTTTCTTCAACATCAAGAGATGCAATCAGATTTTCAACTGATATCTCCTGTCTCTTATGCTTCAGAGTTGTGGCGAAATTCCTCCATGAAGGAGGCAACTTTGCAATCATGCACCCAGCCACGAATTTGTCGGGTAGAACACATTTAAGGAGTTCAAGTTCCTTCACAATGCACTGTATCTCATGAGCTTGTTCAACCACAGAACGGTTATTCACCATCTTGTAGTCATGAAAACTCTCCATGATGTACAGTTCACTGCCTGCATCTGTTGCACCGAATTTTGCATTCAGTGCATCCCACAGAATTTTTTCGTCGTTTATGTGCATGTACACATCACACAGACGGTCAGCAAGAACACTCAGAATGCATCCCACACACATAGTATTGGCTTCCTGGAATTTTCTCCGATCTTCATCGGTCATTCCCTCTGGAGCACCAACACTAGCGTGGAAAACTTTCAGAGCAGTAAGCCAGAGCGTGGTCTTCACCTGCCACCTCTTAAAGTGCACACCGGTAAACTTATCCGGCCTCAGTGCATCAGCGAATCCAGCCATAGTTAACTCAGGAAATTGCCTATAATTAGGTTTTTGGATTGTTGGAATATTAGGCAAGTTCATGATTAATTCCAGTAAATAATTCATGACTAGAAGAGATACTAGCATGCAAAAATCTAGCAAACTAGAAGAACAGCAAGACATGCATAACAGCAGCAAACACGTAACAGTAGCTGTAGAAATAGACATGAACAGAGGATGTTGGACGTACTGATCGTTAGCTATTATGGGTGCGACAATGTTGATGACGATGTTGGCGACGATCTGCTGCTGACGGCGATGAATACGACGATGAGTAGCACCGCCCGACTTGGACGGAAGACGACCCGTGATGACGAATTTGAGCAGTCGCGCACAGCGCTTCCCAAAAACCTAATTCGTCCTCTCCGGTGCAGGATCGCAAAGATGAAAGGTTCCGGAGACCTGCTCTCCCACGCGCCGATGCACGCCGGCGTTTGGGATGGAGTAGACTACGATGGCGGCGCAAGTTGTGAGATGAGGCAAAACCCTAGGTGTTTTTCGGTGTGTCTCTGGCCGCAACCGGTAGCTGTATATATATTAGGACCAGAGGCGGTATTGTGTCGCGACCACAATCCCAAACCGACTCCGGTTTCTAATTCGTATACTTACCGGACAAGAAATCAAAAGAAACTTGTCTGCCAAGACATAAAAATAAAACGACAAAAGGAAGCTGCGCTCCTACAAGGAGACGGACCGGATTTCGGCGGACCATTCACGCGCATGTCGCATGTACGCCTCGCCTCGCCTCGCCACGGCCAGGCCAGGCCAGGCCAGGCCAGGCCAGGCCAGGCGAGCGAGCGCGCGCGTGTGGTTTTCCCTTTCTCTTCTCACACACCACTTAGAGTGGTAGAGAGAACCCACTATATAAAGAGGTCCAACTCTTCTTCAACTTCCAAGGTGGGACTAAACTTAGCACCACCACTTGCCATTTTACACATGGGCTTTGAGATTTCAGAAATTGCTATGGGCCTAGCCCATTAATTCTAACACCCTCGTCGGAGCTCGACGACCACGGCCACAAATGGCGAGGGCGAGGGCGGCGAGCTTCAAGGGCGAGGGCTGCGAGCTTCAAGGGCGAGGGAGAGGGGCAGTGAGCACTAAGCTGCGGCGAGAGTGATGGCCAGGGGAGGACGGGTGGACGGCATGGCATGAGATGCGAGATTTGTTTTTTCTGTTGTATGATAGGGACGGAGGAGGAAGACGACTCCCATCAGACCGTTCCATTAGTCTTAATCGTACGATGGGAAACAGACCGGCCGAAAGTTTCGGCCGAGGGCTGCCCATATTGATATGGATGATGAATTCGATATGGAATGCTTATGACTACAACATATAACTAATTAATGAAGATAATTGGATATCTAGATGTATTAATAAAAAAATAAAATACATGTACCCAGAACATATTTTTATAGAATAATCTCATCCGGATGAGATCGCAAAAATTTACTCCGACAAAAGTTGAACCCAATATGCAAGATAACTCCACCGCGTCCTTGCCACTGAGTTACTAACCATTCCTCAGCTAGATATTTTTTTAGAAAAGAAGAATAACCCCCGGCCTCAGATATTCTTTTTTAGAAAAGGAGGATAACCCTCGGCCTTTGCATCTAGGCGATGCATACAGTTATTTTATTAATTATTCTCACAAGACTTTATAAAGTCATACAACAGTAAGACTAAAGCCATCGTCTAAGCAACAAACTGTCGCTACACCTATCCAGTTGATGAAGGGACGCAGATAGCCTGGGCCTAATACCAAATAGACATCGCAGCCAAGCCTAACATCTAAGACCTGAGACCCCAACCTAGCCACTTGCCGGGTCTGGGGCACACACTGGTCCGGCGTGCTCTCAGAGGCCACCGCCACCAACTGCCACCGCTCCATCTTCGGAACTGTACCGATGCATCAACCTTGCTCGGTCCAGCTATCGTCAACGCCACCACGGCGCCCAACGACACCTCCTCCCTGCACGCAAACAGCTGTACACGTCGCGGTCGCCACTGATACACCTCAGCGCCATGATGTCACGTACCACCAGCCGACACAGCTTGAAGCCTTTGGGGGATCTGTCATGCGTAGCACCTACCGACCAGGCATGACCAAGCGTAGCACCTGTCGGTCAGGCATGACTTGACATCTGCACCGAAGCTTCATGCAAGACGAAGCCGCTCCACCTCCTGCCTCTGGATTCCAGCGCTGCTCCACAAAACGACGCTCCCAAGAGAGAAACGACACCGCAGTGCCGCCATCGTCCGGCCTGGAACACCAGATCCTAGGGTTTCCCCCAGAGCAATACGAGTGGGTCGACGGTAGTCACATGACGATGCCTTCATCAAGGTAACGACGTGGAATGCCACCATCGCCCGCCGTCGGCTCGGTTTTCACCGGCGACTATGTCTCCCCGACTCGCAGCTGGTACCAGATGACGGATCCCGAGATCCGAGCACCCAGCCTCAGGCCGACCACCTCTGATGGAAGAGATGACCACCACCGCCGGCTGCACCGGTCAGAACAGATCTGATCGGAGGTGCCACCGACGAGACCACCAGGCCCTCCACGCCGTCATCGCCGATCTGAAGGCAGCATGCACGTCACCGCAGTTAACGGCCGCCGCCCGAAGGGCCATCCGCAGCGCCCACAGCCCTGGCCTCCGCCGCGCCAAGCCGTCGCCGTCCGAGGACGGGCCGGCCTCCCGCCGTCTGCCGCCATCCGCCGCGCCACAGATCCCAGATCGGTCGCACCACCACACGTCTTGGGGTCCGCCCCACTCCGGAGACGAGCGAGAGAGGAGATCCCCCGCCACCGCCGTCGGCCGCCAGGCTTAGCCTGGCGGCGTCTTCCGGCGGCGGCGGAGGGAGGGAAGGAGGGAGTTTGCAGCGGCGGCGGCTAGGTTTCTGGCCGCCCGAGTCGCCCTAGGGGGAGGACGACGCGGGCGAACCTCTAAGGTATGTCAACTAGATATCTTAAGTAGTTCTTTGTACAGGAATGTATATTTACGACCTCGACGCCGGTGACTCCCATCACCTCGACACAAGCCAAGTCTCGGTCGGACAGACAGTCAACCTCTGCACGCGTGAGATGTGCGTACATTGTCATTTCGTGTCATCTATACGTGAATTAGTTACTTTATAGGTTTTGGTGGGCTAACCCTCAAACTGTCTGCATAAAGGCCAGACTACGCGATCTGAACGTGTTGTGTCATTCAACGTGGTTCTGTATCGGTTCCCTGGGAAGTTCGAACATATATTTCCCACAAACCAAAGACAAATTAGGGGGCTTTGTGGGTGTTCACATAGTAGCCAGGCCCGCGTCGGACTAACCTGACCAACCAAAAAAAACCTCCCTCGCACCCGCGCGCTACTCGCCCGGCGTTAGCTGCCTGCATTCATGCCGCTGTAGAGCAGCCGCTCTGCATTGATGCCGGCGTAAAGCGGACGCGACCTCTCACTTTGCCGGCATTGAAGCGACACGGTGGCCAAGAACACCGCACACGCTGCGTTCCGGGTGTCCTCGTTTGTTCAATGTCAGAGAGATGCATGATGTAAGAGACGGGGCGGATACCTACCACGTTCGTTCAATGCCAGAGAGATGTATGATGTAAGAGACGGGGCGGATACCTACCACGTCCGTTCAATGCCCTCCGTTCGTATGCCACCATTAAGCAGGCTCGTCGGTCAAGGAACCAACTCCGGCACCGTGCATTGATGCACCCGGGCGCTTGGCCTCACTACAATCGACTATTTAAAGGCAGCCACATCCGGCTAAACTCTACACCACATCACATCGCTCCATTCTTCTTCCTTGCACCACATATACCATGACTGCGAGTGGGATAGTCTATCAACGGAGATGAAGCACGAGCTGGCCGCCCTTACGGCCTCCTGGTAGAGCCGTCGTGCTAGGCAGATCGAAGCCGGCATGCCGGCTAGCTCCCCCGAGGTGTCCGACGTCGACCTGACAATGCAGTCGGGGTCTGATGACATAGCACCGTAGCCCGCATTGGTGCGTGGCGGCTTTACCATGGAGTACGCGTAGGCGCACTACAATGTCGCCATGGCGGATGAGGAGCATCCTGCGCTGGCTCCTATGTCGGTGTTCCAACGGGCGCAGGAGGAGAAAAGGTACAACTTGCTCCTCCTCAAGCAGTAACGGCTAGCGGAGGGCCCAATCTATGACGAGCGTGCAAGCGAGGAGTCTGCGAACGCCATGGCCGCAACAAATCAAAACTCCGTTGCGGAGCAACGGGCGCTCTACAAGGATGCGTGTGCTTAGCACGTCGCTCTCAATGCAGTGCCGACATAGCCAGAAGCGACCGCGACCGCACAAGCAGTGGTGGTTGAGGATGAGAATGCCTCTAGCTATGCCTACTACCATCATCGTCCAACTTTTGGGAGCGTGTATGGCAGGTTAACAGTGGCGAACCGTCCACGTGCATCATCGACCTCACGTTCACCAGCACCAGCGACGGACAGGCTGCGAACTCATACGAGGATGAGTAGGGCATGGGAGGCGATATGGCATTGTATCCCATGTGGGTCGATCCATCTCCCATGTTCTACTCTTGCTTGTCGGAATCTGCATCTCCACTTCACGGTCTTGAACCCCGCCGCCGTTTATGGACATGAAAAATGGAGGATGTGGCCGGTGATGCGGAATACAAAGGAAGTGGATGACAGTCGCCATCGTAGGATAGGTTTATAGTCGCCTCTTTTTTTTGAAATGTTTGAAATGTAATGAAAGTGTTTGAAATGTAATGAGTTTCGCCTTGTTTATATGAAAATCCTCCATGTTGACATGAATTTTGTTCGGTTAGTTGAAACCCGGCTTGAAATTTATGCGCGGGGCATTGGATGGCCGACTCCGGCATTAGTGTCTATGGACTGGTCCCCCCTGTCCCTGCACGGATGTCGGGGCAAATTTGTAGATCGGTGCTAGAGATTCCCGAAGGGCATTACTTCATTATAGTTTTCATTTTGAAAAGTAAAACCGGACCTAGCTAAACCCTTATCTGGCTTAACTCCTAAAATCATTAAAGCAAAAAGTTAAAGCCTCGGCTTGGCCGAACATATACTCGACCTGTGCCACTTTTTAGGATAAATTTTGTCCCCCTCCCCACATGTCATCCCTCTTCCCCGCCCACGCAGCATTGACCATGGTGTTACCTTCGGTGGCCACCCACAACCTCCGCCGCCAGCCCGCCAACACTCCACGGCCTCTACCGCGTTCCTAACCACTTCAATTCGCCGTTGGTCACCACCATCGCCGGACTCAACCTGTATCTCCACCGCCGATGTCTCAATCCCGTTGCCCGAAAAACACCGGAGAAGCTTTTTTTTCTAAAATGAAGCCACTGGACTACGGAGATGATGTACAGTGCCCGCCAAGGAGCTAGGTCGTGTCGTTATCGTAGAAAGAACGCGATCTTTCCTAGCAGCCGACGAGATTTTTTGTCGGCCGGGGAGTTCGATTTGAGGCCCGCCGTCTACCACCCCGCCCGCCGTCCATCCCTAGCTTCGTCTTTGGCTCAACGCTGCTAGTCGAGGATCTCACCTCCTCCATCTGCAAAAGGTTCGACGAATTCTTTAGGTATGTTTTAACTATTTCAATTATCTTTTGCTACTTTTGCAATCAAATTCAACCTAGAATATTGCATAGCATAGATGAAGAGGTTGAGCCTGATGGTCTTTGACAACTCTTCGTCGGATGAGAAGGAAGATGGAGATGAAGATTTTTTAAATGTCCATTGTTGTGATCATTAACGAGGACTTACAGAGACAGAGACTTGGATCACAATTCAACTGCTTGTACGTACATCAATTGAGGTAAAGCAGCGGGCCATGAGAAGCTTATGAAGGATTATTTCAACCCCAATGCAACCTATCTGGAGAAGTATTTTCTTCGGAGGCTTCAGATGCATGAAGTCTCTTCCCCGCCATAGCAAGAGTTGGGGAGAAGCATGATGAATGGTTTACACCAAGGATGAGTGCATTGGGGCAGATAAGTGTGAGACCATTGATCAAGTGTGTCACCGTTGTTCGAGTGCTTGCCTATGGTTGTTCGGCTGACGCCATTGATTACTATTTTCGCATTGGGAGAGATTCAATCCTGAAGGCCGTTCGAATATACATATAAGCCATGATTGAGATCTATGGGGTGCAGTACTTGAGGGCGCCCAATGAAGAAGACACATAGAGGCTTTTCGGTTTGAGTGAAATAAGTATGACCTGGAATGCTTGGATCAATTGATTGGATGCACTCGGCATGGAAGAATTATCTTGCAGGGTACAAAGGGCACTCCAAAGATCCAACAATCTTTCATGAGGCAGTTGCATTAGAGGATCTATGGATGTGACATTTGTACTTTGGATTGACCGCCTCTCAAAATAATCTGGATTAGCTGTGGAGATTTAGTGTGTGGTTGGCATTTCACACACCCAACTAGTAGAAAATAAGGATCGCGCATAGGCGGTTTTCCCCGCTTCCTTATGCTACTTATCTATATAATTTCTCACTACTTTTTCTTCGTAGTGAATAAATGATTGAGCTTGTGCCCTCTTGGAGTATATTCTGGTGATCAGTAAAATTTCCACTGATTGCTTTCTGGGGACCGACTATGTTCGAGATTGTGCCCCTGAGATGTGCGTACAATCTTTTTTTTACTTATCATTTCTTTTTTATGGAAAGGGGCTCACCCCCGGTTCCATTTCGTAGAAAGAAACCACGATTTTACTTATCATTCGTGTCATGTATACTTTGTATCGTGTATGCTTTTTAGAACTTTGTATGGTGTATGTGTGAACTAATTACCGTGCGCAACCAAACTACTAACTGGGCTGGACAAAATAACCTATTTGGGCATATTGCTCCGCTCATGCGCGACACGTGGGGAGCTCCAAATCAGCGCCTTTAGCGCCAACCAGGGGATCCAGTGCCCACGCAGCCGCACTCCTGGGCCCGACCCAAAACGGGGGTGTGTTTGCTGGCTGGTCAGTGTGGAATCATTTGCCTGTTGCTGACTGGTCACGGTTGACCGGTCAACAATTAACTAACAAAAAAAGAAAATTTACCTTCAAAAAAAATAAAAAAATCGTGATATGTAAAAAAACGTGCATGAAATTTTCATAAAATATTCAGGAATTTGAAAAAAGGTTCATTGGATTTGAAAAGAAAATTCATTGAATTTAAAAAAAATCATCGATTTTGCAAAAAAGTTCATCGAATTTGAGAAAATGTTCATCGAATTTTAAAAACAAATTCATCAAATTTGAAAAAAGTTCGTCGCATTTGAAAAAAGTTCATCAATTTTTTAAAAATTGTCGATTTTCAAAAATGTTCATCATTTTCTTAATGCGTTTATTTAGAAAAAATCATCAATTTTGAAAAAATAACATGAACTTTAGAAAAGACCTATAACGGGCGCCTAAAGCGCCCAAAACATGGCCCTTATCCAACTATCATGCCTTTGTTTAAAGGCGGATTTTTTGGTTGACACGATACGTTTCCTATTTTACTAGTGTTTTTTTTTCTATTTCCTCTTCTTTTACTGAGGCAGAAAGGAGGTTGCGGTTCATTCCAGCTACAATAAAAGTTTTAAACCACCATGTTCCATCCAGAGTGAACCCTAGTGAAAGTGCTAGTTATCGACTAGAGGGGGTGAATAGGCGATTTCTATGAAAGTCTTCAAGACAGGCAATGTCTTCGAAGACAGACAGTTAAAACAACAACTAAATAGAACGCATCGGAAGATAAACTACACTAGACATGCAATAGAGTCAGAGTACAATACAGGCAATGCACGAAGAAAAGTAGTAGCTAGGTATACAGATCAGAATTGGAAGACAATATGAAGCCAAATATGCAGTCAGGGTGAATGTCTTCACGCAAAGTATTCAACCAGAGTAGGCAAGCAATGACTTCATGAAGCTATACAGTAAGTAAGGAGTGAAGTGATAGAACCAGTTGCTTGACGAAGACAAGAATTTGGTAGACCAGTTTCAGTTGCTGTGACAACTGTATTACGGGGGCTGAGACTGAACTCAGAAGACCAGGTCTACACCTTATTCTCCTTTAGCTAAGGTTACTTAGTCCTCGCCCAATCACTCAGGCAAGTCTTCAAGGTAGACTTCCAAACCTTCACAGACTTCGTTCACCGGCGATCCACAATGACTCTTGGATCCTCAGAACAGGAGCCTAACCGACTGGAAGATCACAATCTTCAAGTGTAATAAGTCTTCAAATCATGCGGACAGAAAGACTTTAGTGATGCCAAAAACTCTTTGAGCTCTGGGTGTTTTGGGTTTGTCCTTGCAAGGATTCTCTCTCGAAGGCTTCGTAGGTGGGTTACTCTCAAACGACAAAAGTTGTGCACTAACTCTGAGCAACCACCAATTTATGGTGGAAGGGGTGACTATTTATTGCGAGGGGGAAACCCGACATGATTTGTCTGAAATGGCCCTTGGATATTGGGGAACCAACACGTGTCCAACGGTCGGATTTCAAACACACGCAGCAGCTTGATTTGGGCTACAAGCAAAGCTGACTTATCCAACTTAGGATAAGATTTTCTCTCATTTGTCTTCACTCGAAGACATAGGATTTGGGTTGAGCATCATGTCAGTTTTTTTACTTTGTTCACTTGAACCCCTGTTCACAGTCCAGTGGTTCCTATGACTTAAGAAAGAAGAAAATGAAACTACAAAAGAAACTATGTCTTCGCACTCCATTGTCTTCAAGCGAATGTTTTCACACGTCATTATCTTCGATGCGAATGTCTTTGCGAACCACCAATGTCTTCATACATTTTTAGGGGACTTCTACCTGTGTTCTCCTGTGAATCTCACAAACACATTAGTCCAAAACCAACTAGGGGTGGCACTTGATGCACTCACACCTAGTAAAATGAATTCCCATACAGAATGCAAATAAAATACTTTTATGTAATGATGATGAAATACATAATAGGATCATGAAATAATGAGTTAAAGGAGTAAGGGAAGAAAACAAGAAAAAGGTGATGAATAAAACTACAAGGGGAAACCTTAATTAAAAATGGGGAAACAAAAATAAATAATAAAATCTCGTCAACAAAATGTGCAACTGTTTGATAAGAAATATAGGAATGAAAAAAAGCTTTACATGCGGAGGAGTTGTTTTGGAAGCAACAATAATAACACTAACATTTTTCTAATTCAATCTTGATCAAGTTTTCACATAAGCATTGATACACAATACTTAAGTTGATTGATCTCCAGTTTGGCGTAAATCACAAATAGGCTGGATACAAACAACATTATGATAACCCACAAGTATAGGGGATCGCAATAGTTTTCGATAAGTAAGAGTGTCGAACCCAACGAGGAGCTAAAGGTAGAACAAATATTCCCTCAAGTTCTATCGACCACCAATACAACTCTACGCACGCTTGACGTTCGCTTTACCTAGAACAAGTATGAAACTAGAAGTATTTTGTAGGTGTTTTTGGATAGGTTTGCAAGATAATAAAGAGCAAGTAAATAAAAAGTAGGGGTTGTTTAGGTAAAGACACAACTAAGTTAGATTTAATAAAGAGCTTTTTGTTACGAGAAAGTTATTTCTCCCTAGGCAATCGATAACTAGACCTGTAATCATTATTGCAATTTTATATGAGGAAGAGGCATAAGCTAACATACTTTCTCTACTTGGATCATATACACTTATGATTGGAACTCTAGCAAGCATCCGCAACTACTAAAGATCATTAAGGTAAAACCCAACCATATCATTAAAGCATCAAGTCCTCTTTATCCCATACGCAACAACCCCCTTACTCGGTGAGGGAGTCCTGGGTTAGGGGGTCTCCGGACAGCCGGACTATCTCCATTGGCCGGACTGTTAGACTATGAAGATACAAGATTGAAGACTTCGTCTCGTGTCCGGATGGGACTCTACTTGGCGTGGAAGGCAAGCTAGGCAATATGTATATGGATATCTCCTCCTCTGTAACCGACCTTGTGTAACCCTAACCCTCTCCGGTGTCTATATAAACCGGAGGGTTTTAGTCCGTAGGACAACAATCACAACATACAATCATACCGTAGGCTAGCTTCTAGGGTTTAGCCTCTCTGATCTCGTAGTAGATCTACTCTTGTAACACCCATATCTTCAATATTAATCAAGCAGGACGTAGGGTTTTACCTCCATCAAGAGGGCCCGAACCTGGGTAAAACTTCGTGTCCCTTGCCTCCTGTTACCATCCGGCCTAGACGCACAGTTCGGGACCCCTACCCGAGATCCGCCGATTTTGACACCGACATTGGTGCTTTCATTAAGAGTTCCTCTATGTCGTCGCCGTTAGGCTTGATGGCTCCCACTATCATCGGTAGCGATGCGGTCCACGGTGATACTTTTCTTCCCGGACAGATCTTCGTATTCGGCGGCTTTGCACTGCGGGCTAATTCGCTTGGCCATCTGGAGCAGATTGAAAGCTACGCCCCTGGCCATCAGGTCAGGTTTGGAAGTTTGAATTACACGGCCAACATCCATAGGGACTGGATCTTCGACAGATTCGAGCCACAGCCGGGCGCGCCGCACTGTCATGATGGGTATGACCTAGCTCTGCCACCGGACGGTACCCCAGAGGCCGCACCCGCATCAACTCCGACCCTTAGCTCGGAGCCAACTGCGCCAATCGAGGACGGGTGGTTAGACACCGCCTCAGGGGCTGCAGTCTCGACGGCGATCAAGCCAAACACTAGCATAATCCTCCGCACGGCTCGTGACTCCGAGGTGCCGGACTCTCTTCCGGACCCAGAACCATCCGCGCCCCTGCCAATCGAATCCGATTGGGCACCGATCATGGAATTCACCGCCGCGGATATCTTTCAGCACTCGCCCTTTGTCGACATCCTGAATTCACTAAGGTCTCTCTCTTTGTCAGGAGAGCCCTGGCCGGATTATGGCCAATAGGATTGGGATGCGGACAACGAAGAAATTCGACGCCCACCCACCACCCACTTTGTAGCCACTGTCGATGATTTAACCGACATGCTCGACTTCGACTCCGAAGACATCGACGGTATGGATGACGATGTAGGAGACGAACATGAACCAGCACCTATAGGGCACTGGAAAGCCACCTCGTCGTGTGACATATACATGGTGGATACACCCAATGAAGGCAACGACGACGAGATAGTGGAGGATGACCCCTCGAAGAAGCAACCCAAGCACCAACGTCAGCGACGCCGCTCTAAGTCCCGCCAAAGCAAAAGTGGTGATACCGGCACAGGAGATAATAACACTCCGGATAGCGCCGAAGACAACAACAATCCCCTCCAGCAAGATTTAGAGCAGGAGGATGAAGGAGCCAGCACTCCTGAGAGGGCGGCTGGCGGAGAGGAGGAGGATGACAATTACATGCCCCCCTTTGAAGATGAGGCAAGCATCGGCGATGATGAATTTGCCGTACCAGAGGATCCCGTCGAACAAGAGCGCTTCAAGTGTAGGCTTATGGCCACGGAAAATAGCCTGAAGAAAAAGCAGCAGCAGCTTCAAGCTGATCAAGACCTGCTAGCTGACAAATGGACTGAAGTCCTCGCGGCTGAGGAATATAAACTCGACCGTCCCTCCAAGAGTTACCCAAGGCGCAGGTTACTACCCTGACTGGAGGAAGAAGTGTATGATACGGCTGATCGGCCACCTCGTGGCCGCGATAGAGAGGCATTCCAGCCAAAAGCTCAGCCTCCACCCCAACGCCATCCAAATAAAAAGGCATGGGGAGATACGCCAGACCTGCGAGACATATTGGAGGACAAAGCAAAGCATTCAAGATTGATCTATGGATCACGAGGGCGCACCACTCTACGAGACGGTAAACGTCACGCCGGATACAGTAAAAGCAAATCCGGCCGGGCCGAACACAGCGGGCAGGACCCATACGAGCTGCGTCGCGATATAGCCCAATACAGAGGCGCCGCACACCCCTTATGCTTCACAGACGAAGTAATGGAACATCAATTCCCTGAAGGTTTCAAACCTGTAAACATTGAATCATATGACGGCACAACAGATCCCGCAATATGGATTGAGGACTTCCTCCTCCACATCCACATGGCCCGCGGTGATGACTTACATGCCATCAAATACCTCCCACTAAAACTCAAAGGACCAGCGTGTCACTGGCTTAATAGCTTGCCAGCGAACTCCATTAGCTGTTGGGAAGATCTGGAAGCCGCATTCCTCGACAACTTTCAGGGCACTTATGTGCGACCACCAGATGCCGATGACTTGAGCCACATAATTCAGTAGCCAGAAGAGTCGGCCAGGCAATTTTGGACTCGGATCCTTACAAAGAAAAATCAAATCATCGACTGTCCGGATGCGGAGGCCTTAGCGGCTTTCAAGCACAACATCCGAGACGAGTGGCTAGCCTGACACCTTGGTCAGGAAAAGCCGAAATCTATGGCAGCCCTCACGACGCTCATGACCCGCTTTTGTGCGGGAGAAGACAGCTGGTTGGCTCGCAGTAACAACATATCAAAGAACCATGGTACCTCAGATACCAAGGATGGCAACAGCAGGTCACGTCGCAACAAGCATAAGCGCCGCATTAACGGCGAAAGTACTGAGGATACGGCAGTCAATGCCGGATTCAAAGGCTCTAAACCCGGTCAGTGGAAAAAGCCATTCAAACAAAGTACGCCAGGTCCGTCTAGCTTGGACCGTATACTCGGTCGCTCGTGTCAAATACACGGCACCCCAGACAAGCCAGCCAATCACACCAACAGGGATTGTTGGGTGTTCAAGCAGGCTGGCAAGTTAATTGCCGAAAACAAGGACAAGGGGCCGCATAGCGATGACGAGGAAGAACCCCGGCAGCCGCACACTGGAGGACAGAAGAGGTTTCCCCTGCAAGTGCGGACGGTGAACATGATATACGCAACCCACATCCCCAAGAGGGAGCGGAAGCGTGCGCTCAGGGACGTATATGCGTTGGAGCCAGTCGCCCCAAAGTTCAACCCTTGGTCCTCCTGTCCGATCACCTTCGATCGCAGGGACCACCCCACTAGTATCCGTCACGACGGATTCGCCGCACTGGTCCTAGACCCAATCATCGACGGATTTCACCTCACTCAAGTCCTTATGGACGGCGGCAGGAGCCTGAACCTGCTTTATCAGGACACAGTGCGCAAAATGGGTATAGACCCCTCAAGGATCAAACCCACAAAGATGACCATTAAAGGCGTCATTCCAGGCGTAGAGGCCCACTGCACAGGCTCAATTACACTGGAAGTGGTCTTCGGATCCCCGGATAACTTCCGAAGCAAAGAGTTAATCTTCGATATAGTCCCGTTCCGCAGTGGCTACCACGCGCTGCTCGGACGAACCGCATTCGCTAGATTCAATGCGGTGCCCCATTATGCATACCTCAAGCTCAAGATGCCAGGACCCCGCGGAGTTATTACAGTCAACGGAAACACAGAGCGCTCTCTCCGAACAGAGGAGCACACCACGGCCCTTGCAGCAGAAGCGCAAAGCAGCCTCTCAAGGCAATCTACCAGTTCAGCGTTTCAAAGCCCAGACACCTTCAAGCACGCTCGGGGCAATTGGCAAATAGACCGCCTGGCGCGATCTGAGCTCGCGTAGCAATACGGCGCCCCCCCAATCCCAGCCCAACGGCGTTGTTCATGCCGCGCGTACATAATTACGCATTAAAAATACCATGGGCACAGGTGGGGAGGGGGGCACAACTATGGCACGCCCCAAAACACGGCCTAAACCGCACCAGGGGCTTCCCATTTGGTTATTTTTCTTTTTCTTTCAGGACTTCAATCTCTGGAAACACTGTCCGGCAGCTCTATTGCCGAACACATGATACAACAACCAAGGAGGCCGACAACTACGGAATTCCCAGGTGGATTACAGATTTCATATAATTCCTCAGCTCGCCCTTGGAAGGGACATAGTCCTACTCTTTTGCTTATTACACTATCTGTATCACTCTGCTTTAATGCAATTTTTTAATATACAATGCATGACATTACGACTATTATCACATTTTTGTTATATGTATACATATCTATGTGTTCATTAATGACGCCTAGCAACCGTACACTCTGGTACGGCCAATGCACCAGGGGCTTACGTACTCACAATATGGTGTGAAAAGTCCGAACACTTTCACAAGTGCGGCACCCGAAACTTATAGCATTATATGCATCAGCTCCGAATCATGTCTTTGGTCAAATGTTGGGTTTGCCCGGCTCCTATGTTTTGGTACCTTACGTTCCGCTCTATCGGCTAAGGTAGCGCTAGGAGAACTACTACGATTGTGCCCCGGTTCTGCTGGGCCGAGCACCTCAGTAGAGAAAGCTAAAACTGACTGTCATGATAAGGCAAGAGACTGGTCGCTGTTCGGCGAGGTTTTTCGAGTCCCTAAAGACTTATGCCTCTTAGGGCAAAGGGCCAGCTCCGTCCGGCCTACAGGCGTGTATCGCGCCCCGAATTCGGCCTTCCGAATACCAGGGGCTTCGCCGAAATTTAAAATTATAGAATTCTATGGCTAAGTGAGAGTGATAAAGCATTATTAGTCCAGTTGCCTTGTTCGTTGTGCTGAGCACCTCCCTCGAAGGACCCAAACATGGGAACAAGAGTGCTCAGGTTTATCCCGAACAACCCAACACTCGTGGTATGGGGGCAGAAGCCGAGGACTAGCCATCTCTCAGATTGGATAAACAGCCAAACAGAAGGTAATATTTTAAATTCACACAAGCGTTGTATAGCGCATATGAAACAAGTTTTCATCACACAGGATACGAAACGAGCAAGTCTCATTCAAATATTACATTTTGTGAACACTCATCCGCGATAAGACGGGCGCCCGGCAGAACACCCTCGTAGTACATCTCGGGGTGGCGGTGCTCCTTGCCCTCCGGCGGCCCCTCCTTGATAAGCTTCACGGCGTCTAGCTTGACCCACTGTGTTTTCACACGGGCGAAGGCCTGACGTGCACCTTCAATGCATACGGATCGCTTGACGACCTCCAGCCGTGGGCAGGCATCCACAAGCCGCCTCACCAGGCCGAAGAAGCTGTTCGGAAGGGCATCGCCAGGCCACAACCGGACTATGAAGCCCTTCATGGCCTGATCGGCCGCCTTATGTAGCTCGGCCATCTGCTTCAGCTGGTCGCTCAATGGCACCGGATGTTCGGCCTCAGCATACTGAGACCAGAACAGCTTCTCCATCGAGCTCCCGTCCCCGGCCCAGTAGAATTGTGCGGCATCGGACACACTGCGGGGAAAATCTGCGAATGCTCCCGAAGAGCTCCGGATTCGGGTAAGTAATCGGTAATTCACCTTTACATGCTCGCTTTGCATATAGAAAGCCTTACCCACCGCTATCATCTTCATCGTGTCGATCTCCTGAAGGGCCTTCTGGGCCTCGGCCTTGGCACTCTTCGCGCTCTCACGGGCCGCGGCAAGCTCGGACTCTCGCGTCTTCAAGTCAAGCTCCAATGCCTCGTGCTTCGTCATGAGAGCCTGGAGCTCTTGCTGCACCTCGCCCACCTGAGCCTCGTGCCTCTCTCGCTCGATGCGCTCCTGGGCCGCCTTCTCTTCGGCCTGGGACAGCGCTTGCTTCAGGGTCGCCACCTCGGTCATGGCCCCTGGCAAACATACAATGATCCTGTCATTTAGCAACCGCGTCCTTTTTCTCATCTATAGAGGGGGTATTACTTACCCTTGTTCTCCTCGAGCTGCCTCTTAGGAAGGCCGAGCTCTTTCTGGGACCCCTCGAGGGCCTCCTTCAGTACGGTGACCTCCGCAATTAGTGCGGCGGACGCGAGAAGCGAAGCCTGCATATGCATATTGACATACTTATATTAGGCTCCTGCGATATTATTTGATCCTTTGTTCAGCTTTTCTTCACGAACACCGAACAAAGCATCAGGGGCTACTGTCTATGCGGTAATATTTCTACTACATTTTAAAACACTTACCTCGAAGCCTGTTAGAAGGCTAGTACAGGCTTCAGTCAATCCGCTCTTGGCGAACTGAACCTCCTGGATCACCGCACTCATGATAGTGCGGTGCTCCTCCTCGATGGAAGCGCTGCGAAGCGCTTCCAACATAGTGTCCGGCGCCTCTGGATGGATAGAGGTCACCGGCGCAGGCATCTCACCCCCCTCAGAAGGGGGCCGCCTACCCGAGCTCGGAGCCGTTGGAGGGTCCGGCGCGGTGTTCGGCTGAGGGCCGAACTCAGAGCTCTCGAGGACCCTGTCCCCTCGGCTCCCGAAGTCCGGAAGGTCGCCTTGAGGCGCCTCCGGGACTGTCCCCCTCGATCCGGTGCCTCTTGAGATAGTACCTCGGTGTCGTCGGCTGGATGAGGGGAGGTGGCGGTCGGGACTGGATCGCTATCCATGTCCGACGCGCCCAGAGAGCCGCCCGAAGATACCTCGATATTGGCTCGGGGCGGCCTGCGCAATGGAGTTCGGCGTTAGGGAAAGCAATGCGACAAAGGAATCCTATGGGTTACTTTGGTAACCGAATACTTACGATCTCCCCTGGGGCTTGCCCCTGGGCAACCACTCGTCTTCACTTTCGTCGGCGACGGTGGAGCTGTCCGGAAGGAGCGTCCTTCCCTTCTTGGACCCTCCAGCCTCCCTAGTTGGGGCGGCCTTCCTTTTATTGTCTCCCCCAGTAGGTGGGGGAGCCTCTTCTTCCTCTTCCTCGTCTTCGGGGGAAGAGTGCGCCACAGAATCATCGGACGGTGAATCCGACAATGCCTGGCGTTGGGAACTCTTTTGAGCTCCCTTGGCCTTCTTGGTCTTCTCCGGCACCTTATAAGGGGTCGGAGTCAGCATCTTCATCAGAAGAGCGTCTGCGGGGCCTTCAGGCAAGGGAGCCGGACAGTCGATCTGTCCGGCCATTTTCTGCCAGTCCTGTTAACGGCACGGGGATATAGATCCCGCATAGAGTCAATCTGTGTAGAAAACAAGTATCCTGTAAAAGGTAAAACAGCTTACCGCACTGGCTTGGCGCTTCGCACCGAATCCGTGATCCTCAGTAATGGGAGGAGGGACCGCGGCGCCCTTGAACATCACCCTCCAGGCATCTTCATGAGTCGTGTCGAAGAGCCTGTTCAGAGTTCGGTGCTGCGCCGGATTGAACTCCCACAAGGTAAACTCCCGTTGTTGGCACGGGAGTATCCGGCGGACGAGCATAACCTGGACTATGTTGACAAGCTTGAGCTTCTTGTCCACCATGTTCTGAATACATGACTGGAGTCCGGTCAGCTCTTTTGAATTACCCCAGGATAGGCCCTTCTCTTTCCAGGAGGTGAGCCGCATGGGGATGCCAGATCGGAACTCGGGGGCCGCTACCCATGCGGGGTCGCGCGGCTCGGTGATATAGAACCACCCCGATTGCCACCCCTTTATGGTGTCCACGAAGGTGCCCTCGAGCCATGTGATGTTGGGCATCTTGCCCACCATGGCGCCTCCGCACTCCGCCTGGCGGCCGCTCACTACCTTCGGCTTGACGTTGAAGGTCTTCAGCCATAGGCCGAAGTGGGGCTTGACGCGGAGAAAGGCCTCGCACACGACGATAAACGCCGAGATGTTGAGGATGAAGTTCGGGGCCAGATCATGGAAATCCAGGACGTAATAAAACATGAGCCCCCGGACGAAGGGATGGAGAGGGAATCCCAGTCCGCGGAGGAAATGGGTGAGGAATACCACCCTCTCATGGGGCTCGAGGGTGGGGATGAGTTGTCCCTCATCTGGGAGCCGGTGCGTGATGTCATCGGGCAGGTATCAGGCTCTCCTCAGTTTCTTGATGTCCCCCTCCGTGACGGAGGAGACCATCCACTTGCCTCCTGCTCCGGACATGGTTGGAGAAGGTTGAGATGGAACTGAGGACTTGGGCGCTAGAGCTCGAGTATGCGGGAGCGGATGAGCAGAGGAGGAAGAAGGCGTGGATAGAAAGGTGAATCCTTATCCCTTTATATGGGCGGACAAAATTAAACGTCCCCACTTGCCTAGTAAAACTCGCTTATCCCCCAAGCGCCACAATTGATGGCGCGGTTGGGTTACCCACGCCCGTATTGATGAGAATCCCGTAACAAGGGCACACGGTCTCTGCTTTGACAAGACGTGTCGAAAAACTGCCTCGCGTTATGTGCGGGGCTGGTTAAAAGAAACGGTTGAATAATCACCGGGCCATGACGTAACGTCGTTTTGCCAAAACAAGCTAGCGGATTAGATCTGCGAAAGCATTATTCTCTACGGTGAAATGTGGAACTTATTTTGCAGGGTCGGACACTATCCTCGTATTCAAATTCTTCTGTGATGCGTGCCGGACTCATCGTCATTGAAGCCTGGTTCAGGGGCAACTGAGGGAGTCCTGGATTAGGGGGTCTCCGGACAGCCGGACTATATCCATTGGCCGGACTGTTAGACTATGAAGATACAAGATTGATGACTTCATCTCGTGTCCGGATGGGACTCTATTTGGCGTGGAAGGCAAGCTAGGCAATACGTATATGGATATCTCCTCCTTTGTAACCGACCTTGTGTAACCCTAACCCTCTCCGGTGTCTATATAAACCGGAGGGTTTTAGTCCGTAGGACAACAATCACAGCATACAATCATACCGTAGGCTAGCTTCTAGGGTTTAGCCTCTCTGATCTCGTGGTAGATCTACTCTTGTGACACCCATATCTTCAATATTAATCAAGCAGGACGTAGGGTTTTACCTCCATCAAGAGGGCTCGAACCTGGGTAAAACTTCGTGTCCCTTGCCTCCTGTTACCATCCGGCCTAGACGCACAGTTCAGGACCCCCTACCCGAGATCCGCCGGTTTTGACACCGACACTCGGGTTTGTGTTTCAGTCACTCACGCAACCCACTATAAGCGAATCATAAACGTTTTGCAACACCGTACAGCGGGAATCCCTCACGCTTGCGCGACACGTAGAGCACCATAGGACAGCACCAATAATAAAACATGCAACTCAAACCAATCTTGATCATCAAATAGCCCATAGGACAAAACGGATCTACTCAAACATCATAGGATAGCCATACATCATTGGGAAATAATATATAGCGTTCAACACCATGTTTAAGTAGAGATTACAGCGGGTAAGAGAGAGGTTACACCGCTACATAGAGGGGGGAAGAGTTGGTGATGATGGCGGTGAAGTTGTTGGTGAAGATTGCGGTGATGACGATGGCCCCCGGTGGCACTCCGGCGCCACCGGAAGCGGGGGGAGAGAGCCCCCCTCCATCTTCTCCTTCCTTGACCTCCTCCCTAGATGGGAGAAGGGTTTCCCCTCTGGTCCTTCGTCTCCATGGCATGGGAGGGGCGAGAGCCCCTCCAAGATTGGATCTGTCTCTCTGTCTCTATCTGTTTCTCTCTGTTTCTGCGTTCTCAGATTCTACCCTTTCATCATTTCTTATATTCCCGGAGATCCGTAACTCTGATTGGGCTGAAATTTTAACACGATCTCTATCCGGATATTAGCTTTCTTGCGGGGAAAGAAGGGCATCAACCGCCTTACGGGGTGGTCACGAGGGTCAGGGGCGCCCCCCTGCCTCGTGGGCCCCTCAAGCATCGTCTCGCGTTGATTTTTCTTCCCAAAAATCACATATATTCCAAAAAAATCTCCGTTAGTTTTTATCCCGTTTGGACTTCGTTTGATATGGATATTCCGCAAAACAAAAAACATGCAACAAACAGGAACTGGCACTAGGCACTGGGTCAATATGTTAGTCCCAAAAATAGTATAAAAAGTTGCCAAAAGTATATGAAAGTTGTAGAATATTGGCATGGAACAATCAAAAATTATAGATATGACAGAGACGTATCACATTACGTGGTGTTATCAAGTAAAAACTCATTTTTCATGATGCTAAAACCTCAATTCCAACCTTGCTTGCTATGATTTACATGTATTAATGCTTGTAAAAATAAGTGAAGTAGATCGTTATTTCTCTAGAAAGATTTTGGACCAGAAAGACAATGAAAAGACTTTCTAACTTTTTACCACCTTTCACCAGAAACTAGTCAAAGAACAGGTGAGTTCATATTTGTCATATAACTATAACTTATAGTCGCTGAACATCAAAGGTACATAAAATATCATTGTAACTTTGTTACTTTTGAAATGTATAATATATAAAAATAAATACATGATGGAACTAGCAACACACAAAAAGATAAAACAAAAAAGGGGAATATGAATAAAAACCATATAAAACCAGAATTCAAGTACAAGTGAAAAATAACCACCAACGCCAAAGGCTATTACCCGTACTAAATAAATAAATAAGTAGGCAACAAAATCGTCCGCTAGAAAGTCCTTTAGCAAAAACATAATAAAGTCTGAAAATTAAGAGGCACATAAAGAGAAGATGAGAGAATAAAAATAATTTATAGTCAAAACTAAAACAAGTCGAATGAAAAATGGAGATTTGAAGGGTAAATTGTTTAGGCCAAGGATTTTAATTCCCAACAGTTTGCCAAATTCAAGAGTTCAGTCACTAACAGTGAAACACTTATTTTGAAGAAATCATATCAAGTAAAAGGTAATCTCCCATCTTAACCAAATATCGAAGCCATCCAAAAGGCAAGTTGTGCACTAGTAAGTTAGTAATTCAGTCTTAGATGTGTGGTGCTTAGGTTGCATTTGGCAATTCTATGGATTACTATAGCCTCGTTTATCCAAACCCACTTTCGGTTACTTAGTGGGTCAAATCCGCTTTCTCCTACTTTAATGTTCAATAGAGCAAGTTTGCATACGTTTTGTATCTCCCTATTTTTGCCTAATTTTTTTAGCATATTATTAAATAATCACATTACCAAATAATTCATAGCCGCAGACCGAACCATAAATGCCTTATGCAGCTTCCTTTTTAGCAAACTATTTGTGCGAATATTTTATAAGTTCCAGAACAAGTTCATGGAATGGTGAAAGTGCTATGTAAGTTTTGCTATTGATGACAACAAATTAAATGGACTAATGAGGCCCCCAAGTGTATGATCAGTTTCACTCCCAAGTAAGGTTGTGGAGGATCAGCGTCCCTTAAAAACTGAAAATATTCAAGGCGTTTTCTTCGGAGGTTCGGTAGTGTATCCTTCATTTCCAGTTCTTGAATTATATGGACCCAACACAATTAAGAGGGGATCATGGGGCAGTGAAGTTCTTGCTCGAGTAAATCTACACAACACATCCTTCCTTATATAAACAAAAAAAACTCAGCCAAAAATCCAGAAAATCTCCTAGATAAAAGTATCCAAAGATGTTATTTCCGCATGTCGGATTGTATGGTAAAAATCAGTTAGATTGCCTTTTTTGAAAAGGGAATATATTAATACCATAAAGATAGCAATTACACCCAGCCTCTACACCAACAAGATATCACAAAGACATCCAGAATGCACACAGTGAAGGAAATATGCCCTAGAGGCAATAATAAAGTTATTATTTATTTCCTTATTTCATGATAAATGTTTATTATTCATGCTAGAATTGTATTAACCGGAAACATAATACATGTGTGAATACATAGACAAACATAGTGTCACTAGTATGCCTCTACTTGACTAGCTCGTTAATCAAAGATGGTTAAGTTTCCTAACCATAGACATGAGTTGCCATTTGATTAACGGGATCACATCATTAGGAGAATGATGTGATTGACTTGACCCATTCCGTTAGCTTAGCACTTGATCATTTAGTATGTTGATATTGCTTTCTTCATGACTTATACATGTTCCTATGACTATGAGATTATGCAACTCCCGTTTATCGGAGGAACACTTTGTGTGCTACCAAACTTCACAACGTAACTAGGTGATTATAAAGGTGCTCTACAGGTGTCTCCGAAGGTACTTGTTTAGTTGGCGTATTTCGAGATTAGGATTTGTCACTCCAATCATCGAAGAGGTATCTCTGGGCCCACTCAGTAATACACATCACTATAAGCCTTGCAAGCATTGTAACTAATGAGTTAGTTGCGAGATGATGTATTATGGAACGAGTAAGGAGACTTGCTGGTAACGAGATTGAACTAGGTATCGAGATACCGACTATCGAATCTCGGGCAAGTAACACACTGATGACAAAGGGAACAACGTATGTTGTTATGCGGTTTGACCGATAAAGATATTCGTATAATATGTAGGAGCCAATATGAGCATCCATGTTCCGCTATTGGTTATTGACCGGAGGCGTGTCTCGGTCATGTCTGCATAGTTCTCGAACCCGTAGGGTCTGCACGCTTAACGTTCGATGACGATTTGTATTATGAGTTTATGTGTTTTGATGTACCGAAGGTAGTTCGGAGTCCCGTATGATATCGGGGACATGATGAGGAATCTCGAAATGGTCGAGATGTAAAGATCGATATATTTGACGACTATATTCGGACATCGTAAAGGTTCCGACTGATTCGGGTATTTTTCGGAGTACCAGAGAGTTACCGGAATTCGCCGAGGAGTATATGGGCCTTATTGGGCTTTAGGGGAAAGAGAGAGGAGAGGCTGCGCGCCCCCCAATGCTTAGTCCGAATTGGACTAGGGGGAGGGGCAGCGCCCCCTCCTTCCTTCTCTTCTCTTTTCCCTTTCCTTCTCTCCTACTCCTACTACTTGGAAGGGCTCCTAGTTCTACTAGGAAAGGGGGAATCCTACTCCCGGTGGGAGCAGGACTCCCCTAGGGCGCGCCATAGAGAGGGTCAGCCCTCCCCCTCCTCCACTCCTTTATATACAAGGAGGGGGGCACCCCTTGCAGACACAACAATTGATCATTGATCTTTTAGCCGTGTGCGGTGCCTCCACTCCACCATAATCCACCTCGGTCATATTGTAGCGGTGCTTAGGCGAAGCCCTGCGTCGGTAGCATCATCATCATCGTCATCACGCTGTCGTGCTGCCGGAACTCTCCTTCGAAGCTCTGCTGGATCGGAGTTTGTGAGACGTCATCGATCTGAACGTGTGCTGAACTCGGAGGTACCGTGCGTTCAGTACTTGGATCACTCAGATCATGAAGACGTATGACTACATCAACCGCGTCGTGCTAACGCTTCCGCATTCGGTCTACGCGGGTACGTGGACACACTCTCCCCTCTCGTTGCTATGCATCACCATGATCCTGTGTGTGCGTAGGATTTTTTTGAAATTACTATGTTCCCCAATAGTGGCATCCGAGCCAGGTTTATGCGTAGATGTTATATGCACGAGTAGAACACAAGTGAGTTGTGGGTGATACAAGTCATACTGCTTACCAGCATGTCATACTTTGGTTCGGCGGTATTGTTGGATGAAGCGGCCTGAACCGACATTACGCGTACGCTTACGCGAGACTGGTTCTACCGACGTGCTTTGCACATAGGTGGCTGGCAGGTGTCAGTATCTCCAACTTTAGTTGAACCGAGTGTGGCTACGCCCGGTCCTTGTGAAGGTTAAAACATCACTAACTTGACGAACTATCGTTGTGGTTTTGATGCCTAGGTAAGAACGGTTCTTGCTTAGCCCGTAGCAGCCACGTAAAACTTGCAACAACAAAGTAGAGGACGTCTAACTTGTTTTTGCAGGGCATGTTGTGATGTGATATGGTCAAGACATGATGAAATATAAATTGTTGTATGAGATGATCATGTTTTGTTAAAGTTATCGGCTATTGGCAGGAGCCTTATGGTTGTCTCTTTATTTGCATAAGATGCAAGTGCTATGTAATTGCTTGACTTTATCGCTATGCGATAGCAATAGCTGGTGAGACGACCATGTGACGACACGTTGATAAAATATCAAGATGATGGAGATCGTAGTGTCATGTCGGTAACAATGGAGATCATGACAGTACTTTGGAGATGGAGATCAAAAGCACAAGACGATGATGGCCATATCATGTCACATATTAGGATTGCATGTGATGTTTATATTTTATACATCTTATTTTGCTTAGCTCGGCGGTAGCTTTATAAGATGACCCCTTACTAAATTTCAAGGTAAAAGTGTTCTCCCTGAGTATGCACCATTGCCAAAGTTCGTCGTGCCGAGACACCACGTGATGATCAGGTGTGATAAGCTCAACGTTCATCTACAACGGGTGTAAGACAGTTTTACACACGCAGAATACTCGGCTTAAACTTGACGAGCCTAGCATATGCAGATATGGCCTCGGAAAAGGTCGAGCGTGAATCATATAGTAGATATGATCAACATAGTGATGTTCACCATTGAAAACTACTCCATCTCACATGATGATCGGACATGGTTTAGTTGATTTGGATCACGTGATCACTTAGATAATTAGAGGGATGTCTATTTAAGTGGGAGTTCTTAAGTAATATGATTAATTGAACTTTAATTTACCATGAACTTAGTCCTAGTAGTATTAGCATATCTATGTTGTAGATCAATAGCTCACGTTTAGCTCCCCTGTTTTATTTTTGATATGTTCCTAGAGAAAAATAAGTTGAAAGATGTTAGTAGCAAAGATGCAGACTAGCTCTGTGATCTGAGGATTATCCTCATTGCTGCATAGAAGTATTATGTCCTTCATGCACCGCTAGGTGACAAAACTATTGCAGGAGCAGATGTAGACGTTTTGAACGTTTTGACAAAAGCTCGGTATGATAACTACTTGATAGTTTAGTGCAGCATGCTTTACGGCTTAGAACCGGGACTTCAAAAATGTTTTGAACGCCACGGAGCATATAAGATGTTCCAAGAGATGAAATTGGTATTTCATACTCATGACCGTGTCGAGAGGTATGAGACCTCTGACATTACTTTGCCTACAAGATGGAGGAGAATAGCTCAACCAGTAAGCATGTACTCAGATTGTCTGAGTACTACAATCACTTGAATCAAGTGGGAGTTAATCTTCCACATAAGATAGTGATTGACAGAGTTCTCTTGTCACTATCACCAAGTTGCTAGAACTTCGTGATGAACTATAATATGCAAGGGATAACGGGAACGATTCCCAAGCTCTTCGTGATGCTGAAATCGACGAAGGTAGAAATCAAGAAAAGCTTCAAGTGTTGATGGTTAACAAGACCACTAGTTTCAAGAAAAGGGCAAAGGGAAGAAGGTGAACTTCAAGAAGAACGGCAAGCAAGTTGTTGCTCAAGTGAAGAAGCCCAAGTCTGGACCTAAGCCTGAGACTAAGTGCTTTTACTGCAAAGGGACTAGTCACTAGAAGCGGAACTGCCCCAAGTATTTGGCGGATAAGAAGGATGGCAAAGTGAACAAAGGTATATTAGATATACATGTTATTGATGTGTACTTTACTAGTGTTTATAGCAACCCCTCGGTATTTGATACTAGTTCAGTTGCTAAGAGTAGTAACTTGAATCGGGAGTTGCAGAATGAACAGCGACTAGTTAAGGGTGAAGTAACGATGTGTGTTGGAAGTAGTTCCAAGAATGATATGATCATCATCGCACACTCCCTATACTTTCGGGATTAGTGTTGAACCTAAATAAGTGTTATTTGGTGTTTGCATTGAGCATGAATATGATTTGATCATGTTTATTGCAATACGGTTATTCATTTAAGTTAGAGAATAATTGTTATTCTGTTTACATGAATAAAACCTTCTATGGTTATACACCCAATGAAAATGGTTTGTTGAATCTCGGTCGTAGTGATACACATATTCATAATATTGAAGCCAAAAGATGCAAAGTTAATAATGATAGTGCAACTTATTTGTGGCACTGCCGTTTAGGTCATATTGGTGTAAAGCGCATGAAGAAAATCCATGCTGATGGGCTTTTGGAATCACTTGATTATGAATCAGTTGATGCTTGCGAAGCATGCCTCATGGGTAAAGATGACTAAGACTCCATTCACCAGAACAATGGAGCGAGCAAGTGACTTATTGGATATAATACATACTGATGTATGAGGTTTGATGAGTGTTGAGGCTCGCAGTGGGTATCGTTATTTTCTGACCTTCACAGATGATTTGAGCAGATATGGGTATATCTACTTGAAGAAACATATGTCTGAAACATTTGAAAAGTTCAAAGAATTTCAGAGCAAAGCGGAAAATCATCGTAACAAGAAAATAAAGTTTCTACGATCTGATCGCAGAGGCGAATATTTGAGTTACGAGTTTGGCCTTCAATTAAAACAATGTGGAATAGTTTCACAAACTCATGCCACCTGGAACACCATAGCGTAATGGTGTGTCCGAACGTCATAACCGTACTTTATTTGATATAGTGCAAGCTATGATGTCTCTTACTGATTTACCACCATCGTTTTGGGGTTATGCATTAGAGACAGCTGGTTCACATTAAAAAGGGCACCATCTAAATCTGTTGAGACGACACCATATGAACTGTGGTTTAGCAAGAAACCTAAGCTGTCATTTCTTAAAGTTTGGGGTTGCGATGCTTATGTGAAAAAGTTTCATCTTGATAAGCTCAAACCCAAGTCGGAGAAGTGCGTCTTCATAGGATACCCAAAAGTAACTGTTGGGTACACCTTCTATCACAGATCCGAAGGCAAGATATTTGTTGCTGAGAATGGATCCTTTCTAGAGAAGGAGTTTCTCTCGAAAGAAGTGAGTGGGAGGAAAGTAGAACTTGATGAGGTAACTGTACCTGATCCCTTATTGGAAAGTACTTCATCACAGAAATCTGTTTCTGTGACTCCTACACCAATTAGTGAGGAAGCTAATGATGATGATCATGTCACTTCAGATCAAGTTACTACCGAACCTCATTGGTCAACCAGAGTGAGATCCACACGAGAGTGGTATGGTAATCCTGTTCTAGAGGTCATGTTAATTGACCATGATAAACCTATGAACTATGAGGAAGCGATGATGAGCTCAAATTCCGCGAAATGGCTTGAGGCCATGAAATCTGAGATGGGATCCATGTATGAGAACAAAGTGTGGACTTTGGTTGACTTGCCTGATGATCGGCAAGCCATAGAAAATAAATGGATCTTCAAGAGGAAGACGGACGCTGATAGTAGTGTTACTATCTACAAAGCTAGACTTGTCGAAAAAGGTTTTGACAAAATTCAAGGTGTTGACTACGATGAGTTTTCTCACTCGTAGCGATGCTTAAGTCTGTCCAAATCATGTTAGCAAATTGCCACATTTTATGAAATCTGGCAAATGGATGTCAAAACTGCATTCCTTAATGGATTTATTAAAGAAGAGTTGTATATGATGCAACCAAAAGGTTTTGTCGATCCTAAAGGTGCTAACAAAATGTGCAAGCTCCAGAGATCCATCTATGGACTGGTGCAAGCATCTCAGAGTTGGAATATACGCTTTGATGATTTGATCAAAGCATATAGTTTTATACAGACTTGTGGTGAAGCCTGTATTTACAAGAAAGTGAGTGGGAGCACTACAACATTTCTGATAAATATATGTGAATGACATATTGTTGATCGAAAATAATGTAGAATTTTCTGGAAAGCATAAAGGAGTATTTGAAAGGAGTTTTTCAAATAAAGACCTCGGTGAAGCTACTTACATATTGAGCATCAAGATCTATAGAGATAGATCAAGACGCTTTATAAGTTATTTCAATGAGTACATACCTTGACAAGATTTTGAAGTAGTTCAAAATGGAACAGTTAAAGAAAGAGTTCTTACCTGTGTTACAAGGTGTGAAATTGAGTAAGACTCAAAGCCCGACCACGGCAGAAGATAGAAAGAGAATGAAAGTCATTCCCTATGCCTCACCCATAGTTTCTATAGAGTATGCCATGCTGTGTACCAGATCTATTGTATACCCTACACTGAGTTTAGCAAGGGAGTACAATAGTGATCTAGGAGTAGATCACTGGACAACGGTCAAAATTATCCTTAGTGGAATAAGGATATGTTTCTCAATTATGGAGGTGACAAAGAGTTCGTCGTAAAGGGTTACGTCGATGCAAGTTTTGACACTGATCCGGAAGACTCTAAATCTCGATCTAGATACATATTGAAAGTGGGAGCAATTATCTAGAGTAGCTCCGTGCAGAGCATTGTAGACATAATTTTTTTGCAAAATACATATGGCTCTGAATATGGCAGACCCGTTGACTAAACTTCTCTCACAAGCAAAACATGATCACACCTTAGTACTCTTTGGGTGTTAATCACATAGCGATGTGAACTAGATTATTGACTCTAGTAAACCCTTTGGGTGTTGGTCACATGACGATGTGAACTATGGGTGTTAATCACATGGTGATGTGAACTATTCGTGTTAAATCACATGGCGATGTGAACTAGATTATTGACTCTAGTGCAAGTGGGAGACTGAAGGAAATATGCCCTAGAAGCAATAATAAAGTTATTATTTATTTCCTCATTTCATGATAAATGTTTATTATTCATGCTAGAATTGTATTAACCGGAAACATAATACATGTGTGAATACATAGACAAACATAGTGTCACTAGTATGCCTCTACTTGACTAGCTTGTTAATGAAAGATGGTTAAGTTTCCTAACCATAGACATGAGTTGTCATTTGATTAACGGGATCACATCATTAGGTTAATGATGTGATTGACTTGACCCATTCCGTTAGCTTAGCACTTGATCGTTTAGTATGTTGCTATTGCTTTCTTCATGACTTATACATGTTCCTATGACTATGAGATTATGCAACTCCCGTTTACCGGAGGAACACTTTGTGTGCTACCAAACGTCACAACGTAACTGGGTGATTATAAAGGTGCTCTACAGGTGTCTCCGAAGGTACTTGTTGAGTTGGCGTATTTCGAGATTAGGATTTGTCACTCCGATTGTCGGAGACGTATCTCTAGGCCCACTCGGTAATGCACATCACTATAAGCCTTGCAAGCATTGTAACTAATGAGTAAGTTGCGGGATGATGTATTAAAGAACGAGTAAAGAGACTTGCCGGTAATGAGATTGAACTAGGTATTGAGATACCGATGATCGAATCTCTGGCTAGTAACATACCGATGATAAAGGGAACAACGTATGTTGTTATGCGGTTTGACCGATAAAGATCTTCGTAGAGTATGTAGGAGCCAATATGAGCATCCAGGTTCCTCTATTGGTTACTGACCGGAGATGTGTCTCGGTCATGTCTACATAGTTCTCGAACCCGTAGGGTCCGCACACTTAACGCTCGGTGACGATTTGTATTGTGAGTTTATGTGTTTTGATGTACCGAAGGTAGTTCGGAGTCCCGGATGACATCAGGGACATGACGAGGAGTCTCTAAATGGTTGAGACGTAAAGATCTATATATTGGACGACTATATTCGGACATCGGAAAGATTCCGAGTGACTCGGGTATTTTTTGGAGTACCGGAGAGTTACGGGAATTCGCCGGGGAGTATATGGGCCTTATTGGGCTTTAGGGAAAACAGAGAGGAGAGGCTGCGCACCCCCCAATCCTTAGTCCGAATTGGACTAGGGGGAGGGGCAGCGCCCCCTCCTTCCTTCTCTTCTCTTTTCCCTTTCCTTCTCTCCTACTCCTACTACTTGGAAGGGCTCCTTGTTCTACTAGGAAAGGGGGAATCCTACTCCCGGTGGGAGTATGACTCCCCTAGGGCACGCCATAGAGAGGGCCGGCCCTCCCCTCCTCCACTCCTTTATATATGGGGAGGCGGCACCCCTTGCAGACACAACAATTGATCATTGATCTTTTAGCCGTGTGCGGTGTCCCCCTCCACCATAATCCACCTCGGTCATATCGTAATGGTGCTTAGGGGAAGCCCTGCGTCGGTAGCATCATCATCACCGTCATCACACCATCGTGCTGACGAAACTCTCCCTCGAAGCTCTGCTGGATTGGAGTTCGTGGGACGTCATCGAGCTGAACGTGTGCTGGACTCGGAGGTACCGTGCGTTCGGTACTTGGATCGGTCGGATCATGAAGACGTACGACTACATCAACCGCGTTAATCAACTACCAATCCCTGGAAGGGATAGAGGATATCACAATGCTGGAAGGGATAGAGGATAATGAACATAAGATGCAGATTGATGCTACATAATCAACTACCAATCCCTGGAAGTACAGGCATTACAGGACAAAATGTACTGACAAGAGCAATGGGCTACACTTCTGCACTGGCATTGTCTGTGTATTCTACTTGTTGGTAAGATTAAATATAGATCTGATCTTTTTTAGTAAATGGTGGGCGAGGGAGATAAGATGCAGAATGCTACAAAATGAACCAATCCCTCTTCCCATAATACAAGAGTGTTTTGAACACTGGTGTACTGTACAAAACGTTCTTATATTATGGGACGGAGGGAGTAGCTGTTAATGTAAGTACAGTGATAGACCACGTTCAGTCCTTACAAGAGGACTGCAGAGCTAAACCTCTTCAAAAGCATTGGGTTGTTTCTAAATTTATGTAAGAGTCCATACAGATCTTATAATGTCCACCAAATGGACGATTATGAGGCTAACATGTGCAGTGATGCTACATAATCAAACAGCTATGAAAGTAAGTATGGTCATACAGGGCAAGAGGTACTCACAAGAGCAATGCAGTGTGCAGTATAGTTGTGAGATTCTATGGTCCCTTGAGAACGAATGTTCTTCTGCTAACAGTTTTCGTACAAGTGAGACATTAAGGCAAATGCAGAAATGTAGTTCAAATTGTGATGTGATATCATATACAGTACCTTACGATGCAGCTAAGACCAATGTGTAACAAGATTATTCCAGTCACCGTTGGATAAATGTAGCACCGGAGACTTTATAGAAATTTCGTTCAGAGGCTTGCCATCGAAGTGCGCTTGCCTCAGGTAGGAATGATACTTCATCAACGAGTGCTTGAAAAGCGCAACCAACCCTTGCTCGTCATCACAATCCAGTTTGCGCCTTGCCTATTTAAAAGAATGAAATCTTGTGTCTTCTGTCAGCAGAAACATATGCAGTAATGACCATGAATAACATTAGTACATTACTTACGCGTAAGTTGCGGAGGAAGACTGGAAATTGTTCTGTGTCTGCGGTATAATCTTTCCATGAAGGAAAGATGCGCATAAAGTTCCTGACAACAACATAAGCTTCATCTTCTAAACTGGGAAGAAATGGAACAGGGGTCCTATTTGCTGCAATTGGGGCTCTCTCTGGTTCGAAAAGGGATTTGGCAACTGGATTTGGTGTACTCTTTGCTGGAATGGGGGTTTTGCATCATACAGCTGGTGCTATGTCAACTGACATAATCATACTGTTTGCTGCAGCTGGGGTATTTTGTGGGTCAGGTGATATTGCAACTACACCTAATGGGCTATTTGATTTATCTGGTGCCACTACCTTTTCCAAATACTTTGCTTGTGCTCCTCCACAATTAGCAATCGCCCTCTTCCTTTTGAACGTCTGATACATAAGAACAACATTTGAATGGATAAATATGGTATGATGACAGACAGGCCACTGTATTTCATGAAAAAAACGTTTCCCCCTGACTGCTGGGACCCACCAGCTACATCTTCGCAAGCAAGGAAGTGCGTCCGGGCAAAAAAAAAACGATTCGCCCCCTGACTGCTGGGACCGACCAGCTACATCTTCGCAGACAAGGAAGTGCCTGACAGTCGGGACCCACCTGGTCGAAGCGTACATAGCGTTGTCATTCTGGTCGCGAACGTGTACGTACATACTGGTCGATGTAGAGGCGCACACGTGTCGTAGTAGAGGCGCGCATGTGTCGTAGTAGAGGCACGCACATAGCATTTACACATACGTACAGCGGCCAGGGAGCAAGAAAGAAAATATGGCCATGTATGTGTACATACGGGCGGGGTCTTAAACGCCTACTCGTGCATACGTACGGCCAGGGCTCGTGTACATGGCTGGGTCGGAACGGAGAAGCAGCAGCGTCGTCGTGTTCATGGGGAAGCAATGGAATGCGTCGTGTTCATGGGGAGGCAACGGAACGCGTGGGATCCAACCGGCTGGGTCGGAACGGAATGCGTGGTCGTGTTCATCGGGAGGGCTTGGACGGAACATGCGATGGAAACGAGGCTTGGCGTACTGCAAAACGGAGGAAACGGCCTTGTGTTCGACCGGCCACGTTCGAACGGGATCCTATTCATCGGGAGGGGTCTGGCGTACCGCAAAACGGAGGAAACGGACCTCCTACGGTCGAAATAGGGGTCCTGTTGATCGGGAGGGGTGTGGCGTACCGCCAAACGGAGGAAACAGACTTGTGTTGGAGCGCTACGGTCGAAACAGGGATCCTGTTCATCGGGAGGGGTGTGGCGTACCGCAAAACGGGACTCCACGGGATACTGTTCATCTCCACTGTCGACCTCCTCCAGCCTCCACGGGCTCCTGTTCATCCAGCGTCCACCGCGCGCTACTCCACTGGCTACTGTTCAACCACCCCTCCACCGTCTACTGTTCATCCAGCCCTCCACACCACGGGGTCCTGTTCAACCACCCCTCCACGGGCACCCCTCCACCATCTACTGTTCATCCAACCCTCCACACCATGGGGTCCTATTCAACCACCCCTCCACCGTCTACTGTTCATCCAGCCCTCCACACCACGGGGTCCTGTTCAACCACCCCTCCACCGTCTACTGTTCATCCATCCCTCCACACCACGGGGTCCTGTTCATCCACCCCTCCACGGGCACACCTCCACCGTCTACTGTTTATCCAGCCCTCCACCACACCACGGGGTCCTGTTCATCCAGAGGCAACGCCACCGCTCATTGTTCATCCAACCCCCCCCCCCCACGCAATGCTCACTGTTCATCCCATCGATCGGCTTCAGTTAGCAGCAGTAGTGAAGGAATCGCTCGATCGAGTTCAGTTAACAGCCATCGATCGATCCCTCGGGTTCAGTTAACAGCCATCAATCGATCGCTCGGGTTCAGTAACGCGTAGCCTGCAGTGCAATCGCTCGGGTTTGGTTAGAGCCCAACGCCTCACTCGGGTTCAGTTAGAGCCAACGCCTCGCACACACGCGCGTACGTGTACGAGAGAAACGCGCATCGCTCGGCCCCCGACCTCCCACCATAACCGGGAACTCCCCGAAATCCCCCCTCGCTTCTACCATGGTTTTTTTCCATCATGGACGGCCCAAAGAATGTCATGCAGCTGCGTCTCCAGCCCGCCCAGGATGGAAAGCCCATTTTCTGTCATGATTTTTTGTCATAGAAGTAGGAGCCCACCACATCTATGATGATACCGGGTTTTGTCACAATTATCGTCATAGAAGTGTCATATGTATGACAGAAAAAAATTTCGTTCGGCCCAAAATGTCACGGATGTGTCTTTTTTTGTAGTGCTGCATCTAGAGTATTAAGTTCAAGAAGAACAGAGTAACGCATTAGGAAAGATGACATGATATAGCGGGATAAACTCAAGCAATATGATGAAAACCCCATCTTGTTATCCTCGATGGCAACAATACAATACATGCCTTGCTGCCCATACTGTCACTGGGAAAGGACACCACAAGATTGAACCCAAAGCTAAGCACTTCTCCCATTGCAAGAAAAACCAATCTAGTTGGCCAAACCAAATCGATAGTTCGAAGAGACTTTCAAAGATACTCAAATCATGCATATAAGAATTTAGAGGAGATTCAAATAATATTCATAGATAAGCTGATCATAAATCCACAATTCATCGGATCTCGGCAAATACACCGCAAAAATGTATTACACCAAATAGATATCCAAGAACATTGATACGTCTCCATCGTATCTACTTTTCCAAACACTTTTGCCCTTATTTTGGACTCTAACTTGCATGATTTGAATGGAACTAACCCGGACTGATGTTGTTTTCAGCAGAATTGCCATGGTGTTATTTTTGTGCAGAAATAAAAGTTCTCGGAATGACCTGAAACTTCATGGAGAATATTTTTGGAATTTATAAAAAATACTGGTGAAAGAATCAACACTAGGGGGCCCACACCCTGTCCACGAGGGTGGAGGGCACGCCCTGCTGTCTCGTGGGCCCCCTGAGGCTCAACCGACCTCAACTCCAACTCTATATATTCACGTTCGAGGAGAAAAAAATGAGAGATAAGGATTCATCGCGTTTTACGATACGGAGCCGCCGTCAAGCCCTAAACTCTCTCGGGAGGGCTGATCTGGAGTCCGTTCGGGGCTCCGGAGAGGGGAATCCGTCGCCATCGTCATGATCAACCTTCCTCCATCACCAATTTCATGATGCTCACCGCCGTGCATGAGTAATTCCATCGTAGGCTTGCTGGACGGTGATGGGTTGGATGATATTTATCATGTAATCGAGTTAGTTTTGTTAGGGTTTGATCCCTAGTATCCATTATGTTCTGAGATTTATGTTGATATGACTTTGCTGTGCTTAATGCTTGTCACTAGGGCCCGAGTGCCATGATTTCAGATCTGAACCTATTATGTTTTCATGAATATATGTGAGTTCTTGATCCTATCTTGCAAGTCAATAGTCACCTACTATGTGTTATGATCTGGTAACCCCGGAGTGACAATAATCTGGACCACTCCCGGTGATGACCTTAGTTTGAGGAGTTCATGTATTCACTAAGTGTTAATGCGTTGGTCCGGTACTCTATTAAAAGGAGGCCTTAATATCCCTTAGTTTCCAATAGGACCCCGCTGCCACGGGAGAGTAGGACAAAAGATGTCATGCAAGTTCTTTTCCATAAGCACGTATGATTATATTCGGAATACATGCCTACATTACATTGATGAACTGGAGCTAGTTCTGTGTCACCCTATGTTATAATTGTTGCATGAGGAAGCGCATCCGACATAATTATCCATCACTGATCCATTGCCTACGAGCTTTTCACATATTGATCTTTGCTTAGTTACTTAACGTTGCCACTGTTACAATCACTACAAAACCAATACTGTTACTTTTGCTAACCGTTACTTCCATATTACTTTGCTACTAAATACTTTGCTGCTGACATTAAGTCTTTCAGGTGCGGTTGAATTGACAACTCAACTATTAATACTTGAGAATATTCTTTGGCTCCCTGTGTGTCGAATCAATAAATTTGGGTTGAATACTCTACCCTTGAAAACTGTTGCGATCCCCTATACTTGTGGGTTATCAAGACTATTTTCTGGCCCCGTTGCTGGGGAGCATAGCTCTATTCTTTGAGTCACTTGGGATTTATATCTGCGTATCACTATGAAGAACTTGAAAGATCGAAGAACCAAGATTTTTCCCTCAACTACGAGGGGAGGTAAGGAACTGCCATCTAGCTCTGCACTTGATTCACCTTCTGTTTTGAGTAATCTTGCGACACCTACACCTGCTATTGATTATAATATGTCGCATGTTATAGACGATGACACTTCTGCTTTGCATGATACTCATGATGAAACTACTTCTCTGCTTGATAATACTGTGCCATTAGGTGAATTTCTTGATGAACAACTTGCTAGGGTTAGAGAGAATGAAATTATCGAAACTGATAATATTGATGAAAGTGATGATGAAGATTCTCCCCTAGATATGAATTGCCTGATGTACCTGAGGGTTATGTTATGGATGAAGAAACTGCTACAGACTTTTTAGATTGCAAATATAGATATGATCTTAAGAAACTGTTAGCTAAGCTGAAAGAAAAGTCTTTGAATCCTAGAATGAAATATGACCCTGCTTTTGCTACTTCACCCATCTGTATTTCCAATAAGGATTATGATTTCTCTATTGATCCCGAGTTAATTACTTTGGTTGAATCTAATCATTTTTATGGCTATGAGTCTGATACTGTTGTGGCACATCTTACTAAATTGAATGATATAGCCACCCTATTCACTCATGAGGAAAAAATTTGTTACTACTATATCCTTAAGTTATTTCCATTCTCATTAAAGGGTGATTCTAAAACATGGTTTAATTCCCTTGATCCTGGTTGTGTGCGTAGTCCCCAGGATATGATTTATTACTTCTCTGCTAAATATTTCCCTGCTATTAAGAAACAAGCGGCTTTAAGGGAAATATATAATTTTGTGCAAATTGAAGAAGAGAGTCTCCCACAATCTTGGGGGAGGCTTCTCCGATTACTTAATGCTTTGCCTGATCATCCTCTCAAGAAAAATGAAATACTTGATATCTTTTATAATGGACTAACCGATGCTTCCAGAGACCACCTGGATAGTTGTGCTGGTTGTGTTTTCAAGGAAAGAACTGTTGATCAAGCTGAATTGCTATTGAATAATATGTTGAGTAATGATAATGATTGGACACTTCCTGAATCAACTCCTAAACCAACTCCGAAGAAAAGGAGTATTCTATTTCTTAGTCTTGAAGATATGCAAGAGGGAAAGAAATCTATGAAAGAAAAAGGTATTATAGCTGAAGATGTTAAGAATTTACCACCTATTGAATAAATACATGGTCTTGATAACTTGGCACAGGTAGTAAAGGTAAATTCTCTCTATAGATATCATGAAGGTGATATTCCTCGTAATAAGTCTGCTTGCCAATGCTTGGATGAGTTTGATAATTTTATTGTTAAACAAGAAAACTTCAATGCTTATGTTGGTAGACAATTGAAACATAATGCTTATATGATTGAACACTTGAGTGATTATATGTCTAGAGTTAAAGGTGAACTTCAAATTATTAGTAAACATGCTTCTATGGTTACCACTCAAGTAGAACAAGTGCTGGGAGGGCCGGAGACGCAGCTGCATGACATTCTTTGGGCACTTTTGTATCCCGGTGCTAGAATCTCAGAATGATTTGCTCAGTGAATTGAATAATAAGAAAAATGATAATGTTGTTAGAGTTGTGACTAGAGGGGGTAAAATGGGCTCAGGAACCTTTGTATCCCGAGGGCCACCCTAAGAGAGTTGAGCAAGATTCTTAGAGAACTAATGTTGATGCACCTAGTTCTTCTAAGAAGAAGAAAAAGAAAAATGATAGGACTTTGTATGCTTCTAGTGAACCTGTTGTTGACACACGTGAGAATCCCAATGATATTTCTATTTGTAATGCTGAAACACAATCTGGTAGTGAACATGAACCTAGTGATAATGTTAATGATGATGTTCATGTAGATGCTCAATCTAGCATACCAATGATGTAGAGATTGAACCTACTGTTGATCTGGATAACCCACAATCAAAGAATCAACGTTATGATAAGAGAGACTTCGTTGCTAGGAAGCACGGTAAAGAAAGAGAACCATGGGTTCAGAAACCCATGCCTTTTCCTCCTAACCCATCCAAGAAAAAGGATGATGAGGATTTTGAGCGTATCTTTTTACGTATGTGTTTGACTGATATGCTTAAAATGAATCCTTATGCTAAGTATATGAAAGATATTGTCACTAACAAAAGAAAGATATCGGAAGCTGGAATTTCCACCATGTTTGCCAATTATACTTTTAAAGGTGGAATACCAAAGAAACTAGGAGATCCAGGAGTACCAACTATACCATGCTCCATTAAAAGAAACTATGTTAAAACCGCTTTATGTGATCTTGGAGCCGGTGTTAGTGTTATGCCTTGATACGTCTCCAACGTATCTATAATTTTTTATTGTTCCATGCTATATTATATCCTGTTTTGAACATTATTGGGCTCTATTATACACTTTTATATTATTTTTGGGACTAACCTGTTAACCGGAGGCCCAGCCCAGAATTGCTGTCTTTTTTCTATTTCAGAGTTTTGTAGAAAAAGAATATCAAACGGAGTCCAAACGGAATGAAACCTTCGGGAACGTGATTTTCGCAACAAACGTGATCCAGAGGACTTGGACCCTACATCAAGACATCAACCAGGAAGGCACGAGGTAGGGGGCGCGTCTACCCCCCAGGCGCACCCTCCACCCTCGTGGGGCCCATGTTGCTCCACCGACATACTTCTTCCTCCTATATATACCTACGTACCCCCAAACTACCAGATACGGAGCCAAAACCCTAATTCCACCGCCGTAAATTTCTGTATCCATGAGATCCCATCTTGGGGCCTTTTCCGGAGCTCGGCCGGAGGGGGCATCGATAAGAGAGGGCTTCTACATCAACACCATAGCCCCTCCGATGAAGTGTGAGTAGTTTACTTCAGACCTACAGGTCCATAGGTATTAGCTAGGTGGCTTCATCTGTCTTTTTGGATCTCAATGCAAAGTTCTCCCCCTCTCTTGTGGAGATCTATTCGATGTAATCTTATTTTGCGGTGTGTTTGTTGAGACCGATGAATTGTGGGTTTATGATCAAGTTTATCTATGAACAATATTTGAATCTTCTCTGAATTCTTTTATGTATGATTGGTTATCTTTGCAAGTATCTTCGAATTATCAGTTTGGTTTGGCCTACTAGATTGATCTTTCTTACAATGGGAGAAGTGCTTAGCTTTGGGTTCAATCTTGCGGTGTCCTTTCCCAGTGACAGTAAGGGCAACAAGGCATGTATTGTATTGTTGCCATCCAGGATAACAAGATGGGGTTTATATCATATTGCATGAGTTTATCCCTCTACATCATGTCATCTTGCTTAAAGCGTTACTCTGTTCTCCTGAACTTAATACTCTAGATGCATGCTGGATAGCGGTCGATGTGTGGAGTAATAGTAGTAGATGCAGGCAGGAGTCGGTCTACTTGTCTCGGACGTGATGCCTATATACATGATCATACCTAGATATTCTCATAACTATGCTCAGTTTTGTCAATTGCTCAACAGTAATTTGTTCACCCACCGTAATACTTATGCTCTCGAGAGAAGCCACTAGTGAAACCTATGGCCCCGGGTCTATTTTCCATCATATTAATCTTCCAATACTTAGTTATTTCCTTTGCCATTTATTTTACTTGCATCTTTATTTCTCTTTATCATAAAAATACCAAAAATATTATCTTATCTATCAGAACTCACTCTCGTAGGTGACCATGAAGGGATTGACAACCCCTTTATCGCGTTGGTTGTGAGGAGTTTATTTGTTTGTGTAGGTGCCGCGGAGAACTCTGGTTGCGCTTTGGTTGGCTTTCTCTTTTTTTCGATTTTCTCTGACTTGACTCAGCTTGACCTACTTGACTCAGCGGTTAGAGTATCGCAAGGGACTCGTGCGTGGCCTCCTACTGGATTGATACCTTGGTTCTCAAAAACTGAGGGAAATACTTACGTTGCTCTGTTGCATCACCCTTCCCTCGTCAAGGGAAAACCAACACAGTGCTCAAGAGGTAGCAAGAAGGATTTCTAGCGCCGTTGCCGGGGAGTCTACGCAAAAATCAACATACCAAGTACCCATCACAAACCCTTATCTCCCGCATTACATTATTTGCCATTTGCCTCTCGTTTTCCTCTCCCCCACTTCACCCTTGCCGTTTTATTCGCGCTCTCTCTCTCGATCCTCCCTCTCTTTCTCTATTCGCCTCTTTTTGCCCGTTTCTTGTTTGCTTGTGTGTCGGATTGCTTGCTTGTCACGATGGCTCTAGATAATACCAAATTGTGTAACTTTACCAATACCAACAACAATGATTTTATTAGCACTCCGATTGCTCCTCTTACCGATGCTGAATCTTGTGAAATTAATGCTGCTTTGCTGAATCTTGTCATGAAAGATCCGTTTTCCGGCCTTCCTAGTGAAGATGCCGCTACCCATCTAAACAACTTTGTTGATTTGTGTGTTATGCAAAAGAAGAAAGATGTGGACAATGATATTGTTAAATTGAAGCTATTTCCTTTTTCGCTTAGAGATCATGCTAAAACTTGGTTTTCGTCTTTGCCTAAAAATAGTATTGATTCATGGAATAAGTGCAAAGATGTTTTTATCTCTAAGTATTTTCCTCCCGCTAAGATCACCTCTCTTAGAAACGATATCATGAATTTTAAGCAACTTGATCATGAACATGTTGCACAAGCTTGGGAGAGGATGAAATTAATGATACGTAATTGCCCTACACATGGTTTGAATCTGTGGATGATTATACAAAAAATTTATGCCGGATTGAACTTTGCTTCTAGAAATCTTTTAGATTCGGCCATGGGAGGCACTTTTATGGAAATCACTTTAGGAGAAGCTACTAAACTCCTAGATAATATTATGGTTAATTATTCTCAATGGCACACTGAAAGATCTACTAATAAGAAAGTGCATGTGATAGAAGAAATTAATGTTTTGAGTGGTAAGATGGATGAACTTATGAAATTATTTGCTAATAAAAGTGTTTCTTATGATCCTAATGATATGCCTTTGTCTACTTTGATTGAGAATAATAATGAATCTATGGATGTGAATTCTGTCGGTAGGAATAATTTTGGTAACAACGCGTATAGAGGAAACTTTAATCCTAGGCCGTACCCTAGTAATTCCTCTAATAATATGGTAATTCCTACAACAATTCTTATGGAAATTTTAATAAGATACCCTCTGATTTTGAATCTAATACTAAAGAATTTATTACCTCGCAAAAGAATTTCAATGCTTTGATTGAAGAAAAATTGCTTAAGATTGATGAGTTGGCTAGGAACGTTGATAGAATTTCTCTTGATGTTGATCCTTTGAAACTTAGATCTATTCCTTCTAAGAATGATATAAATTAGTCTCTAAAAGCCATGCAAATTTCTATTGATGAGTGCAAAGAAAGAACCGCTAGGATGCGTGCTAAGAAAGATTGCTTTATAAATGCAAGTTCTTCTAGTTTCCATGATAATAAAGATGAAGATATAAAAGTTATTGATGTGTCCCCTATTAAATCTTTGTTTTTCAATATGAATCTTGATAATGATGGGACTGAATATGATCCACCTTTACCTAGAAGACGTTCCAAAAATTCGGAGTCTTTAGATCTTGATGCTAAAATTGTTAAAAGTGGGATTGAAGAAGTCAAAACTCTAAATATTAATGAACCCACTATTTGGGTTTTCAAGGAATTTAATTATGATAATTTCTCTTTGATAGATTGTATTTCCTTTTTGCAATCCGTGCTAAATTCTCCTCATGCTTATAGTCAAAATAAAACCTTTACCAAACATATCGTTGATGCTTTGATGCAATCTTATGAAGAAAAACTTGAGTTGGACGTTTCTATCCCTAGAAAACTTTATGATGAGTGGAAACCTACTATTAAAATTAAGATTAAAGATCATGAATGCTATGCTTTGTGTGATTTGGGTGCTAGTGTTTACACGATTCCTAAGACTTTGTGTGATTTGCTAGGTTTCCGTGATTTTGATGATTGCTCTTTAAACTTGCACCATGCAGATTCCACTATTAAGAAACCTATGGGAAGAATTAATGATGTTATTATTGTTGCAAATAGGAATTATGTGCCCGTATATTTTATTGTCCTTGACATAGATTGCAATCCTTCTTGTCCTATTATTCTTGGTAGACCTATCCTTAGAACGATTGGTGCAATTATTGATATGAAGGAAGGGAATATTAGATTCCAATTTCTAAGTAAAGGCATGGAACACTTTCCTAGAAATAAAATTAAATTACCTTATGAATCTATTATGAGAGCCACTTATGGATTGCCTTCCAAAGATGGCAATACCTAGATCTATCCTTGCTTTCATGCCTAGCTAGGGGCGTTAAACGATAGCGCTTGTTGGGAGGCAGCCCAATTTTATTTTTATTCCTTGCTTTTTGCTCCTGTTTATAATAAATAATTTATCTAGACTCTGTTTTGGTTGTGTTTTTTGTGTTTTATTAGTGTTTGTGCCAAGTAGAACCGTTGGGAAGACTTGGGGAAAGTCTTTTTAATCTTGCTGTAAAAAATAGAAACTTTAGCGCTCACGAGAACTGCTGCCATTTTTATTTTGAAAGTGATATTTAGTTAATTACTTTTGAGGATGATTAATATATAAATTCCTCACGTCCATTAATTTATTTTAGAATTTTTGGGGTTCCAGAACTTGCTTTAGCTGCAGATTACTACAGACTATTCTGTTTTTGACAGATTTTGTTTTCCGTGTGTTGTTTGCTTATTTTGATGAATCTATGGCTAGTAAAATAGTTTATAAACCATAAAGAAGTTGGAATAAAGAATGAGTTCATTATAGTACCTTGAAGTGGTGTTTTGTTTTCTTTTGCTAACGGAGCTCACGAGATTTTCTTTCAAGTTTTGGGTAAAGATTTGATGGATTATGGAACAAGGAGTGGCAAGAGCCTAAGCTTGGGGATGGCCATGGCACCCCCAAGATAATCTAAGGACACCTAAAAGCCAAAGCTTGGGGATGCCCCGGAAGGCATCCCCTCTTTCGTCTACTTCTATCGGTAACTTTACTTGGAGCTATATTTTTATTTACCACATGATATGTGTTTTGCTTGGAGCGTCTTGTATTATTTGAGTCTTTATTTTTTAGTTTTCCACAATCATCCTTGCTGCACACACCTTTTTGAAAGAGACACACATGATTCAGAAATTGTTAGAATACTCTCTGTGCTTCACTTATATCTTTTGAGTTATATAGTTTTTGCTCTAGTGCTTCTTTATATCTTTTAGAGCACGATGGTGGATTTGTTTTATAGAAACTTTTGTTCTCTCATGCTTCACTTACATTATTTTGAGAGTCCTACAAAACAGCATGGTAATTTTCTTTAATTATTTTAGGCATTCAAGAATTTTTCTTATGAGTGTCTTGAGTACTATGAGAAGTTTGAAAGTTGATAATTGTTTTGAGATATGGAGATGGTGATATTAGAGTCGTGCTAGTTGAGTAGTTGTGAATTTGAGAAATGCTTGTGTTAAAGTTTGTGATTCCCGTAGCATGCATGTATGGTGAACCATTATGTTAAGAAGTCGGAGCATGATGTATTTATTGATTGTCCTCCTTATGAGTGGCGGTCGGGGATGAGCGATGGTCTTTTCCTACCAATCTATCCCCCTAGGAGCATGCGCGTAGTACTTTGCTTCGATAACTAATAGATTTTTGCAATAAGTATGTGAGTTCTTTATGACTAATGTTGAGTCCATGGATTATACGCACTCTCACCCTTCCACCATTGCTGGCCTCTCTAATACCGCACACCTTTCGCCGGTATCATACACCCACCATATACCTTCCTCAAAACAGCCACCATACCTACCTATCATGGCATTTCCATAGTCATTCCGAGATATATTGCCATGCAACTTTCCACCATTCCATTTACTATGACACGCTCCATCATTGTCATATTGCTTTGCATGATCATGTACTTGACATTTTAGTTGTCGCAAAGCCACCGTTCATAATTCTTTCATATAAGTCACTCATGCATCATTGTTATCCCGGTATACCGCCGGAGGCATTCATATAGAGTCATACTTTGAACTTTTGTCTTGAATCTTTCGGATCTGAATATTCATACCACAATTAAGAGAATTACATTGAAATTATGCCAAGTAGCATTCGACATTAAAAAATCTGTTTTTATCATTTACCTAGTCGAGGACGAGCAGGAATTAAGCTTGGGGACGCTTGATACGTCTCCAACGTATCTATAATTTTTGATTGTTCCATGCTATATGATATCCTGTTTTGGACATTATTGGGCTTTATTATACACTTTTATATTATTTTTGGGACTAACCTATTAACCAGAGGCCCAGCCCAGAATTGCTGTTTTTTTGCCTATTTCAGAGTTTCGCAGAAAAAGTATATCAAATGAAGTCCAAACGGAATGAAACCTTCGGGAACGTGATTTTCGGAACAAATGTGATCCAGAGGACTTGGACCCTACGTCAAGACATCAACCAAGAAGGCATGAGGTAGGGGGGCGCGCCTACCCCCCGAGGCGCACCTTCCACCCTCGTGGGGCCCATGTTGCTCCACCAACGTACTTCTTCCTCCTATATATATACCTATGTACCCCCAAACTACCAGATACGGAGCCAAAACCCTAATTCCACCGCCGTAATTTTCTGTATCCAAGAGATCCCATCTTGGGGCCTTTTCCGGAGCTCCGCCGGAAGGGGCATCGATCACAGAGGGCTTCTACATCAACACCATAGCCCCTCCGATGAAGTGTGAGTAGTTTACTTCAGACCTATGGGTCCATAGTTATTATCTAGATGGCTTCTTCTCTCTTTTTGGATCTCAATACAAAGTTCTCCCCCTCTCTTGTGGATATCTATTTGATGTAATCTTATTTCGCGGTGTGTTTGTTGAGACCGATGAATTGTGGGTTTATGATCAAGTTTATCCATGAACAATATTTGAATCTTCTCTAAATTCTTTTATGTATGATTGGTTATCTTTGCAAGTCTCTTCGAATTATCAGTTTGGTTTGGCCTACTAGATTGATCTTTCTTGCAATGGGAGAAGTGCTTAGCTTTTGGGGTTCAATCTTGCGGTGTCCTTTCCCGGTGAAAGTAAGGGCAGCAAGGCACGTATTGTATTGTTGCCATCGAGGATAATAAGATGGGGTTTATATCATATTGCATGAGTTTATCCCTCTACATCATGTCATCTTGCTTAAAGTGTTACTCTGTTCTCTTGAACTTAATACTCTAGATGCATGCTGGATAGCGGTCGATGTGTGGAGTAATAGTAGTAGATGCAGGCAGGAGTCGGTCTACTTGTCTCGGACGTGATGCCTATATACATGATCATACCTATATATTCTCATAACTATGCTCAATTCTGTCAATTGCTCAATAGTAATTTGTTCACCCACCGTAATACTTATGCTCTCGAGAGAAGCCACTAGTGAAACCTATGGCCCCCGGGTCTATTTTCCATCATATTAATCTTCCAATACTTAGTTATTTCCTTTGCCATTTATTTTACTTGCATCTTTATTTCTCTTTACCATAAAAATACCAAAAATATTATCTTACCATATCTATCAGATCTCACTCTCGTAGGTGACCGTGAAGGGATTGACAACCCCTTTATCGCGTTGGTTGCAAGGAGTTTATTTGTTTGTGTAGGTGCGAGGGACTCGTGCGTGGCCTCCTACTGGATTGATACCTTGGTTTTCAAAAACTGAGGGAAATACTTACGCTGCTCTGCTGCATCACCATTTCCTCTTCAAGGGAAAACCAACACAGTCCGTAAGAGGTAGCATGCCTCTCTCTTTATATCGTAGACTTGATTTGAATAAGTTGACACCTACTAAAATATCTTTTCAAATGGCTAATAAATCAACTGGTATACCTGTCGGTATTTGTGAGGATGTGCCTGTTGTGGTTGCAAGCGTTACTATTTTAACGGACTTTGTTATCCTCGATATTCCCGAGGACGATAGTATGTCTATTATTCTTGGTAGACCCTTTTGAATACTGCAGGGGTTGTTATTGATTGCAACAAAGGCAATGTCACTTTTCATGTTAATGGTAATGAGCATATGGTACACTTTCCAAGGAAACAACCTGAAGTCCACAGTATCAATTCTATTGGAAAAAATTCAATGATTACTATTGGACGTTTTAAATTTCCTCTTGTTACTGTCAAGAAGAAATATGATATTCTTATTGTTGGGGAAGTGCATATCCCCGTTGAGGTAACTTAGTGTTATTCGAAAATTCTCTGGTTTCATGCGATTCGAAAAGAGTTTGTTAACAAGACTTGATCAACCTTATTACTGGATTCCTTTTGATGAGCATGAGATGGATGAAGTTAGAAAGCACAACTCTCTGTACCCTCTTTTTACTTTCTGTTATTATAATTAAATAAAGAAAAAAAATAGTATTTTCTGTCTATTTTCCAAATTATCCTTGCAATAAAAAATACCCCGAAAATAAAAGTTCTCCAAATGTCCCGAAAATGAAATATGATTTTTTGTAGAATATTTAAGAATATCTGGCACTAAGGGCACACCAGGGGGACACACCACCTGGCCATGAGGGTCCAGGGCGCGCCCACCCCCTTAGGGCATGTCCCCCTGCCTCGTGGTCCCCACATGGGGCCCCTCCACTTATTCCAGCACCCACACACTTCGTATTGCTCCAGAAAAAAATCATCCCATAGCTCAAACCCATGTTCTAGCTCATCTTCCTGCCATTTTCGATCTCCTAGATCAAAGCTCCATTCATAAAATTGCTTTGGGGGATTGTTCTTCGGTATGTGACTCCTCCAATGGTCCAATTAGTTTTTGTTCTAGTGCTTTATTTATTGCAAATTTTTGCTGCTTAGGTGACCCTGTTCTTGAGCTTGCATGTCAAATTTCCGTGGTCTATAGTAGTTTTAATGCATGATATGGCCTCTAGGCACTTGTGGGAGTAGTTGCGATCAATCTTGTTAAGTTTGGTTCACTTTTATTTCGAGTCACTAAAAATTTTAGAAATTTTTCAGAGGACGAAATATGTTTAGGAAAATGTACCAAGGTGGTTCCTCAAGGAAGCAAGGCCCAAGGCTCGCGATACGTGAGCCGGACAATGAACTACCAAGGGAAGCTCAAATGCGGCCTTGTGAATGTCCATCAGAGGAGTTTATGGTCCGGGCAGGCATCAAGGAAGAATTTGACACGTATGTGCATAATGCTGATCTTGAGAGCTTTGTGTTAGATAAGTGCCGGCAATGCCGCTATCTGACTGATTCCTTTGTGAGAAGGTTTAAATTTATATGCTCGCGCAATTCTCACACTATTTTATTTGATCTTTATGATAAATCATATACCATGGACCTAGAAGATTTTAATATTGCTTGTAAACTCCCGCAGTGGGGCAATGTTAGTGAACCTCGCAAATTTGAATATAAAGACTTTCTTGGTAGTATTACGGTGGGGGAATCTAGAGAAATCACACAAGCTACCATAGGGAGCCTTCATTTCCCTTCCATACATTATTTTGCTCTCTTCATTGGTAGATGCATTAACGGTAAAGATGAGGCTTGTTACATGTGCATTCCAGATCTTAGTGTCCTCAAGAGTGCGGTATTAGGTGATAAACAATATAACTTGGGGGCTATTGTTGCACGTAGGTTGCATCACAACAGTATAAGTGGAGATTTATTTGGTGGAATTTATGCAACTCGTGTAGCTAACTATCTTGATATACCCATACATGGAAATGATATTGAGTTGCCTCCTGCTTATCTAGATTATAATGCTATGGTTTGCCACCAGTTTCTTGAGAGGAACGAACAACTCCTCCAGTACCGACTAATCTTTGACAGACGGCGCACCGTCCATGTTGCTCTCCCTGCTCCTACTTTCTTTGACTTTCAGGAAAAAATGAGATATGTTATAACCAGGGAGGAGGCGAACGAGTATGAGAGGAGGACGGAGGCAGCTCGCCTCCAAGCTGCAGCTCGTCAGGCAGTAGCTGTTGCATCTCAGTACGACCCCAGCTACAACTTTGGATATCCACCAGGCCATCAGTGGCCCTAGACCAACTTAGGCCAAAATCCTAAGCTTGGGGGAGTAAGTATTTCTCACCGACATTACATTCATGTTCACACACTCATGCCAGTTGTCGATGCTCATACTTTTTCATTGTACTATCCATGCTAGTTTATTTTCTTTTCTAGCATTCTTCTTGTGTGTTTGAAAAACCTTAAGAAAAACCAAAAAAAATTAGTTGTAGCTTTTAGCTAGTTTACTTCCCATGATTGTAGTAGTAGTAATTAAAAGAAAACCCAAAAAGATTTCTCATTCTTATTTTGCTTGTTGGGAGCTTTCCTGTGTAAATAGTTTTATTTCCTTTCTTTTCTTTGTGGGTCTGGAGGAGAAGACCATGATGAAAATGTTGAGTGGCTCTCATATGCATTATTGTTGATTTAACCAAGAGCCCATATTACCTTGTCTTCTCCTGTTTATTAAATGGTTGCAGATTCCAACATAGTCCAATGCACGTGCACTGTTATTATTATCCACACCGTTCGGTTATGCAAGTGAAAGGCAATAATGCCGATGTATGATGGACTGATTGAGATGAGAGAAGCTGGTATGAACTCGACCTATCTTTTTTTTGTAAATATGATTAGTTCATCGTTCCTGATTTAGCCTATTATGAATAAAACATGTTTGCAATGACAATTAGAGATTGTAGTTGCTCATGCCATGCTTAATTAGCTAGGAGTTTATAATGGTTTACCTTGTGTGCCAACATGCTATTAAAATGATTGTGATGTGGTATGATTGGGTGGTATCCTCCTTTGAACGATTCGAGTGGCTCGACTTGGCAAATGTTCACGCATGTAGTTGAAACAAAATCAACATAGCCTCCACAATATTTATGTTCATGGTGAATTATATCCTACTCATTCTTGCACTCAGTGTTGATTAATTTTAATGCATGTCCATGACTTTTGTCGCTCTCTAGTTGGTCATTTCCCAGTCTCTTTCTAGCCTTCACTTGTACTAAGCGGGAACACTGCTTGTGCATCCACTTCCATAAACCCCAAAAGTTATTCCTTACGAGTCCACCATACCTTACTATATGCAGTATCTACCTGCCATTCCAAGTAAATTTGTATGTGACAAACTCTAAACCTTCAAATGAAATTTCTCTTTGTATGCTCGAATAGCTCATGTATCAACTAGGGTTGTCTATATCTTCCATACTAGGTGGGTTATTCTCACGAGGAGTGGAATCCGCTCCTCATTCATGAGAAAATGGCTGGTAACCAGGATGCCCACTCCCATGCTTAAATTAAAATAATTGCAAACAAAACTCCCCCAGGATTGTTGTTAGTTGGAGGCACCCATTGTCATCCGAGATTCATTATTATTGCTCGCTAGTTGATTATGCTATTGATATGAGTAAACATGAGACCTAAGTGTTATTATGAATATGGTTAGTTCATAATATTTGCTGAAAACTTGAGTGCTGGCTTTACATATTTACAACAACAAGAGCAAACAGAGTTTGTAGAAGTTTTTCTTTATCACTTTCAGTTTGTCAACTGAATTGCTTGACGACAAGCAAAGGTTTAAGCTTGGGGGAGTTGATACGTGTCCATCATATCTACTTTTCCAAACACTTTTGCCCTTGTTTTGGACTCTAACTTGCATGATTTGAATGGAACTAACCCGGACTGACACTGTTTTCAGCAGAATTGCCATGGTGTTATTTTTGTGCAGAAATAAAAGTTCTAGGAATGACCTGAAACTTCACCGAGAATATTTTTGGAATTTATAAAAAATACTGGAGAAAGAATCAACACCAGGGGGCCCACACCCTGTCCATGAGGGTGGAGGCGCACCCCTGTCTCGTGGGCCCCCTGAGGCTCCACCGACCTCAACTCCAACTCTATATATTCACGTTTGATGAGAAAAAAATAAGAGAGAAGGATTCATCGCGTTTTACGATACGGAGCCACCGCCAAGCCCTAATGTCTCTCGGGAGGGCTTATCTGAAGTCCGTTCAGGGCTCCGGAGAGGGGAATCTGTCGCCATCATCATCATCAACCTTCCTCCATCACCAATTTCATGATGCTCACCGCCGTGCGTGAGTAATTCCATGATAGGCTTGCTGGACGGTGATGGGTTGGATGAGATTTATCATGTAATCGAGTTAGTTTTGTGAGGGTTTGATCCCTAGTATCCATTATGTTCTGAGATTGATGTTGCTATGACTTTGCTATGCTTAATGCTTGTCACTAGGGCACGAGTGCCATGATTTCAGATCTGAACCTATTATGTTTTCATGAATATATTTGTGTTCTTGATCCTATCTTGCAAGTTCTAGACACCTATTACGAGTTATGATCTGCATATATACCCCAAGGTGACAATAATTGGGATTCTTTCCAACTCTATAAATACCTATTCACGAAGAAAAAAATTAGAGAGAAGGATTTATCACGTTGTATGATACGGAGCCGCCACCGCCGCCTCCTGTTCTTCATCAGGAGGGCTGGTCTGGAGTCCATTTGGGTCTCCGGAGAGGGGGATTCCTCGCCATCATCATCACCAACCTTCCTCCATCACCTATGTCATGATGCTCACCGCCGTGCATGAGTAATTCCATTGTAGGCTTGCTGGACAATGATGGGTTGGATGAGATTTATCATGTAATTAATCGAGTTAGTTTTGTTAGGGTTTGATCCCTAGTATCCACTATGTTCTGAGATTGATGTTACTATGACTTTCCTATGCTTAATGCTTGTCACTAGGGCCCGAGTGCCATGATTTCAGATCTGAACCTATTATGTTTTCATGAATATATGTGAGTTCTTGATCCTCTCTTGCAAGTCAATAGTCACCTACTATGTGTTATGATCTGGTAACCCCGAAGTGACAATAACCGGGACCACTCCCGGTGATGACCTTAGTTTGAGGAGTTCATGTATTCACTAAGTGTTAATGCTTTGGTCCGGTACTCTATTAAAAGGAGGCCTTAATATCCCTTAGTTTCCAATAGGACCCCGTTGCCACGGGAGGGTAGGACAAAAGATGTCATGCAAGTTCTTTTCCATAAGCACGTATGACTATATTCAGAATACATGCCTACATTACATTGATGAACTGGAGCTAGTTCTGTGTCACCATATGTTATAACTGTTGCATGAGGAATCGCATCCGACATAATTATCCATCACTGATCCATTGCCTACGAGCTTTTAACATATTGATCTTTTCTTAGTTACTTTACCATTGCCACTGTTACAATCACTACAAAACCAACATTGTTACTTTTGCCACCGTTACTGTTACTTCCATATTACTTAGCTACTAAATACTTTGGTGCAGATATTAAGTCTTTCAGGTGAGGTTGAATTGAAAACACAACTGTTAATACTTGAGAATATTCTTTGGCTCCCCTTGTGTTGAATCAATAAATTTGGGTTGAATACTCTACCCTCGAAAATTGTTGCGAGCCCCTATACTTGTGGGTTATCAAACATCGAGGAGAACATGGTATTGAGAATGAAAGAGAGAGAAGAAGCCATTTAGCTACTAGCTATGGACCCGTAGGTCTATGGTAAACTACTCACGCTTCATCGGGGAGGCAATGGTGTTGATGTAGAAGCCCTCCGTGATCGAATCCCCCTCTGGCAGGACGTCGAAAAAGGCCCCTAGATGGGATCTCATGGGTACAGAAGGTTGCGGCTCTCCTGGTTGGTTTGGGAATATTTGAGAATATATAGGCGAAAGAAATAGGTCGGTGGAATCACAAGGGGCCCACAAGGGTGGGGGCGCGCCCTCCGTCCTTGTGGCAGCCTTGTGGCTTTCTTGACGTGCACTCCAAGTCCTCTAGATGTCTTCTGGTCCAAGATAAGTCATCGCGAAAGTTTCATTCCGTTTGGACTCCGTTTGATATTCCTTTTCTGCAAAACTCTAAAACAAGGAAAAAACATGAACTGGCACTGGGCTCTAGGTTAATAGGTTAGTCCCAACAATAATATAAGATAGCATAATAATGCATCTAAAACATCCGAAACAGATAATATAATAGCATGGAACAATCAAAAAAGTATAGATACGTTGGAGACATATCAAGCATCCCCAAGCTTAATTCATGCTAGTCCTCGAGTAGGTCAATGATAAAAACATAATTTTTGATGTGGAATGCTACCTAACATATTTATCCATGTAATTTTCTTTATTGTGGCATGGATGTTCACATCTGTATGATTCAAAACAAAAGTTTAATATTGACATACAAACAATAATACTTCAAGCATAATAACAAGATAATTATGTCTTGCCAAAATAACATGGCTAAAGAAAGCTTATCCCTACAAAATCATATAGTTGGTTGTGCTCCATCTTCATCACACAAACTATTCAAATCATGCACAACCTCGATGACAAGCCAAGCAATTGTTTCATACTTTTAATGTTCTCAAACTTTTTCAACTTTCACGCAATACATGAGCGTGAGCCATGGATATAACACTATAAGTGGAATAGACGGTGGTTGTGGAGAAGACAAAAAGAAGGAGATAGTCTCACATCAAATAGGCGTATCAACGGGCTATTGAGATGCCCATTAATAGATATCAATGTGAGTGAGTAGGGATTGCCATGCAACAGATGCCCTAGAGCTATAAGTTTATGAAAGCTCAAAAAGAAACTAAGTGGGTGTGCATCCAACTTGCTTGCTCACGAAGACCTAGGGCAATTTGAGGAAGCCCATCATTGGAATATACAAGCCAAGTTCTATAATGAAAAATTCCCACTAGTATATGAAAGTGACAATATAGGAGACTCTCCATCATGAAGATCATGGTGCTACTTTGAAGCACAAGTGTGGTAAAAGGATAGTAACATTGCCCCTTCTCTCTTTTCTCTCGTTTATATATTTTTTTATTTGGGCCTTTTCTCAAATTTTTGGCCTCCTTTTTTTTATTCGTCCGGAGTATCATCCCTACTTGTGGGGGAATCATAGTCTCCATCATCCTTTCCTTACATGGGACAATGCAACTCAATACTCAGAACAAAATATGACTCTATGTGAATGCCTCCGGCGGTGTACCGGGATGTGCAATGAATCAAGAGTGACATGTATGAAAGAATTATGAACGGTGGCTTTGCCACAAATACAATGTCAACTACATGATCATGCATATCAATATGACAATGATGGAGCGTGTCATAATAAACGGAACAGTGGAAAGTTGCATGGCAATATATCTTGGAATGGCTATGGAAATGCCATAATTGGCAGGTATGATGGCTATTTTGAGGAAGGTATAATGACGGGTTTATGGTACTGGCAAAAGTTGCGCGACACTAGAGAGGCTATCAATGGTGGAAGGGTGAGAGTGCGTATAATCCATGGACTCAACATTAGTCATAAAGAACTCACATACTGACTGCAAAAATCTGTTAGTTATCGAAACGAAGTACTACTCGCATGCTCCTATGGGGATAGATTGGTAGGAAAAGACCATCGCTCGTCCCCGACTGCCACTCATAAGGAAGACAAACAATAAATAAATCATGCTCCGACTTCATCACATAACGGTTCACCATACGTGCATGCTATGAGAATCACAAACCTTAACACAAGTATTTTTGAAATTCACAATTACTCACTAGCATGACTCTAATATCACCATAATTATATCTCAAAACAATCATAAGGAATCGAACTTCTCATAGTATCCAATGCACTTTATATGAAAGTTTTTATTATATCCCTCTTGGATGCCTATGATATTAGGACTAAATTTATAACCAAAGCAAATTACCATGCTGTTTAGAGACTCTCAAAACAATATAAGTGAAGCATGAGAGTTCATCAATTTCTATAAAATAAAACCACCGTCGTGCTCTAAAAGATATAAGTGAAATACTAGAGCAAAATTGCCTAGCTCAAAAGATATAAGTGAAGCACATAGAGTATTCTAATAAATCATGATTCATGCGTGTCTCTCCCAAAAGGTATGTACAGCAAGGACGATTGTGGCAAACTAAAAATTAAAGACTCACATACAAGACGCTCCAAGCAAAACACATATCATGTGGTGAATAAAAATATAGCCTTAAGTAAAGTTATCGATAGACGAAGACGAAAGAGGGGATGCCTTACGGGGCATCCCCAAGCTTAGGATCTTGGTTGTCCTTGAATATTACCTTGGGGTGCCTTGGGTATCCCCAAGCTTAGGCTCTTTCCACTCCTTATTCCATAGTCCATCAAATCCTTACCCAAAACTTGAAAGGGACATTTACATCTATGCCCTTAACTCGAACCCACTACTCAGTTTTGCCCCTAATTTTTAGGTATGCTCAGTTTTGCCCCTCCGCCGTTAGTTTCACTTATAGAAATGCCCTTCTCTGTCGTTATCGTCCGGTCAAAGGTTTTTGACCGTCCTGAAAAAATAGCAAAAAAATCAAAAAATATGAAATTTGGTGGGATCGCAGATAGTCATGTCCGCAAGGCGCGTGCACATTTTCATGCCGTTCGGCACTCCAGGAGCTCGTGTCAAAGGAAAACATAAATTTTGTACGCATGCGAGCAGTAAATTCAAAAAAATAGAAAAAAATCAAAAAAAAATATGAAATTTCGTCTGACTGAAGATATTCACGTGCGCAAGATGTGTGCACGTTTTTGGTGTGTTTGGACATTGTAGGAGCTCGTGGAGAAAAAAACAAATTTTAGCTCAAAAAAACTTTTAAAAAATGCACTATTTTGTTTTTTTTTCTCTAGAGCGCCCCGTACGTCATTTGATCACCAAAACTTGCAAGCACCTTGTGCACTCAAGCCTCTTTGACGCCAAATAAATTCAATTTTTTTGAACTTTTTTGCTATTTTTTTCGAATTTACTGTTCATAGGCATAAATTATTTTTTTTTCCTTTGCCACGAGCTCCCGGAGTGTCCAACCAACACAAAAATGTGCACGCGCCTTGCGGACATGACTATCTTCGATCTCACCAAATTTCATATTTTTTTGATTTTTTTGCTATTTTTCTGGATGGTCAAAGTACTTTGACCGGACGGTAACGGCGCAAAAGGGCATTTCTATAAGTGACACTAACGGCGGAGGGGAAAACTGAGCATACCTGAAAATTAGGGGCAAAACTGAGTAGTGGGTTCGAGTTAGGGGCAGAACTGGAATTGGCCCAACTTGAAAACTTCACAACACAAAACTCAACAGAAAATCTCGTAAGCTCCGTTAGTATAAGAAAATAAATCACCACTTTTGGTACTGTTGTGAACTCATTCTTTATTTATATTGGTGTAATATCTACTATATTATAACTTCTCCATGGTTCATACCCCCCAATATTAGCCATAGATTCATCAAAATAAGCAAACAACACATAGAAAACAGAATCTGTCAAAAACAGAACAGTCTGTAGCAATCTGGATATTTCGAATACCTCTGTAACTCCATTTTAAAAAAAACAGGGTGACCTAAGCAATTTGTTTATAAATCCTCCTAAAGAAGAATCAGTATTTTATCACACTTCTGCTAATGAGAATTGTTTTCCTAAGCACAAAAGTTTCTGTTTTCAGCAAGATCAAAACAACTATCACCGTAAGCTATCCCAAAGGTCTTACTTGGCACAAACACTAATTAAAACACAAAACCACATCTAACCTGAGGCTAGATAAATTATTTATTTCAAAACAGCAAGGAAAAATATTGTGTTGTCTCCCATCAAGCGCTTTTCTTTAAATCCTTTTAGCTAGGCATTTGAGATTTCAATGATGCTCACATGAAAGACAAGAATTGAAATGCAAAGAGACCATCATAAAACATGTTACAAACATATATAAGTATAACATACTTCCTATGCATAGGCATTTTATAAGCAAACAAATTATCAAGGCAAGCAAAAACTAGCATATTCATGGAAGAAGAAAGAAACAATAACAATCTCAACATGACGAGAGGTAATTTAGTAACATGAAAATTCCTACAACCATATTTTCCTCTATCATAATAATTACATATAGGATCATAATAAAATTCAAAAATATAGCTATCACATAAAAGTTTCTCTTCATGATCCACATGCATGCAAAGTTGACACTCTTCCGAAATAGTGGGATTATCATAAAATAAAGTCATGACCTCTCTGAACCCACGTTTATCAAAAACTTCATAAGATTGAACATTATCCAAATATATGGGCTCTAAAGTTGACACTATTACAAACCCACTTTTAGTATTATTGCAAACATTATTATCAATCTCATATTTATCATGGGGCTTAAATAAATTTTCAAGATTGTAAGAAGAATCGCCCCAATCATGATCATTGCAACAAGTAGTGGACATAGCAAAACTAGCATCCCCAAGCTTAGGGTTTTGCATATCATTAACACAATTCACATTAATAGAATTTATAATAACATCATTGCAATCATGCTTTTCATTCAAGGAGCTATCTTGAATCACTATAATTTTCTTCTTTCAACACTTCATCAAAATTTTAAGATTCATGAATTTCAAGAAAAACCTCATAAACATAATCTAGTGCACTCAACTCACTAGAAATTGGTTCATAATAATTGGATCTTTTAAAAAGATTAGCAAGTGGATGAGGATCCATAAACTCTTTGCTTCTGATTTTCAATAAACACACAATTATACCAAGCAAACGAGCAAACAAACCAAGTAAGACATAAGGGCAAATGAAAAGACGAATGAAAGAAGGCAAAGAAAAAGTAAAATCTTTTTGAAAATCGTTTTAGAAGTGGGGGAGAGGGAAATGAGAGGTGAATGGCGAATAATGTAATGCAAGGGATGAGAGTTTATGATTGGTACTTGGTATGTCTTGACTTGTCGTAGATCTCCCCGGCAACGGTGCCAGAAATCCTTCTTGCTACCTTTTGAGCTTGCGTTGGTTTTTCCCTTGAAGAGGAAAGGGTGATGCAACAAAGTAGCCTAAGTATTTCCCTCAGTTTTGATAACCAAGGTATCAATCCAGTAGGAGACAATGCACAAGTCACCAAATACCTGCACAAACAAACACCAACTTGCACCCAACGCGATAAAGGGGTTGTCAATCCCTTCACGGTTATTTGCAAAGAGAGATCTGATAGAGATGCATAAATGGTAAAGTAACATTTTTGGTATTTTTGGTTTATGGAATGGAAATTAAAAGATTGCAAAGGAATTAAATAGGAAACTAATATTGTAGATCAGAAACTTATATGATCGAAAGTAGACCCGGGGGCCACATGTTTCACTAGAGGTTTCTCTCAAGATAGAAAATATTACGGTGGGTGAACAAATTACTGCCGAGAAATTGATAGAAAAGCGCAAAGTTATGATGATATCTAAGGCAATGATCATGTATATAGGCATCACGTCCGTATCAAGTAGACCGACTGATAACCCACAAGTATAGGGGATCAATTGTAGCCTCTTTCGATAAGTAAGCGTGTCGAACCCAACAAGGAGCTAAAGGTAGAACAAATATTCCCTCAAGTTCTATCGAACCCAATGAGGTGTTGGTGTAGATCGCGATGATGATGATGGCCCCCGGCGGCGTTCCGGCGCCACCAGAAGCGAGGGGGAGAGAGGCCCCCTTCTTCTTCTTCCTTGACCTTCTCTCTAGATGGGAGAAGGGTTTCCCCTCTGGTCCATGGTCTCCATGGCAAGGGAGGGGCGAGAGCTCCTCTGAGATTGGATCTGTCTCTCTGTCTCTCTCTGTTTCTGCGTTTTTGATTCTACCCTTTCACCGTTTCTTTTATAACCAGAGATCCATAACTCCGATTGGCTTGAAACCTTCACCCAGATTTTTCTCCAAAAATTAGCTTTCTTGCGGCCAAAGAAGAGCAGTAACCACCTTACGGGTGCCCACGAGGGTCAGGGGCGCGCCCCTGCCTCGTGGCCCCCTCGGGCATCGTCTCGCGTTGATTCTTCTTCCCATATTTCACAAATATTCCAAAAATATTCTCCGTCCGTTTTTATCCCGTTTGGACTCTGTTTGATATGGATTTTCTGTGAAACAAAAAACATGCAACAAACAGGAACTGACAAACAAAAATTATAGATAAAAAGTTGCCAAAACTATATGAAAGTTGTAGAATATTGGCATGGAGCAATCAAAAATTATAGATATGACGGAGACGTATCAGCATCCCCAAGCTTAATTCCTACTCGTCCTCGAGTAGGTAAATGATAAATAAGATAATTTTTGATGTGGAATGCTACCTAGCATAATCTTGATCACATAATCTAATCATGGCATGAATATTAAGACACGAGTGATTCAAAGCAATAGTCTATCTTTTAACATTAAGACAATAATACTTCAAGCATACTAATAAAGCAATCATGTCTTTTCAAAATAACATGGCCAAAGAAAGTTATGCCTACAAAATCATATGGTCTGGCTATGCTCCATCTTCACCAGAAAAAATATTCAAATCATGCACAACCCCGATGACAAGCCAAGCAATTGTTTCATACTTTTGATGTTCTCAAACCTTTTCAACTTTCATGCAATAGATGATCGTGTGCCATGGATATAGCAGTATATGTGGAATAGAATATGATGGTGGAGGTTTTGTGGAGAAGACAAAACGGAAGAAAGTCTCACATCGACGCGACTAATCAATGGGCTATCAGTACAAAAAAAAGACACATCCGTGACATTTTAGGCCGAACGAATTTTTTTCTGTCATACATATGACACTTCTATGACGATAATTGTGACAAAACCCGGTATCATCATAGATGTGGTGGGCTCCTACTTCTATGACAAAAAATCATGACAGAAAATGGGCTTTTCGTCCTGGGCGGGCCGGAGACGCAGCTGCATGACATTCTTTGGGCCGTCCATGACGGAAAAAACCGTGGTAGAAGCGAGGGCGAGGAAAATTTCGGGGAGTTCCTGGTTACGGTGGGAGGTCGGGGGCCGAGCGATGCACGTTTCTCTCATACACATATGCACGTGTCTGCGAGGCGTTGGCTCTAACTGAACCCAAGCGAGGCGTTAGGCTCTAACTGAACCCGAGCGATTGCACTGCAGGCTACGCGTTACTGAACCCGAGCGATCGATCGATGGCTGTTAACTGAATCCGATCGAGCGATTCCTTCGCTACTGCTGCTAACTGAAGCCGATCGATGCTGCCTCTCGGATGAACAGTGAGCGTTGCGAGGGGTTTGGATGAATAGTGAGCGGTGGTGTTGCCTATGGATGAACAAGACCCCGTGGTGTGGTGGAGGGCCAGATGAACATTAGACGATGGAGGGGTGCCCGTGGAGGGGTGGTTGAACAGGACCCTGTGGTGTGGAGGGCTGCATGAACAGTAGACGGTGGAGGGGTGCCCGTGGAGGGGTGGTTGAACAGTAGCCGGTGGAGTAGCGCGCAGTGGAGGCTGGATGAACAGGAGCCCGTGGAGGCTGGAGGAGGTCGACGGTAGCCTGTGGAGGCTAGAGGAGGTCGACGGTGGAGATGAATAGTATCCCGTGGAGTCCCGTTTTGCGGTACGCCACACCCCTCCCAATGAACAGGACCCCCGTTTCGACCGTAGCGCTCCAACACAAGTCCGTTTCGTCCGTTTTGCGGTACGCCACACCCCTCCCGATCGACAGGACCCCCGTTTCGACCGTAGGAGGTTTGTTTCATCCGTTTTGCGGTACGCCACACCCCTCCCGATCAACAGGACCCCCGTTAAAACCGTAGGAGGTCCGTTTCCTCCGTTTTGCAGTATGCCAGACCCCTCCCGATCAACAGGACCCCGTTCCGAACGTAGGAGGTCCGTTTCCTCCATTGTGCGGTACGCCAGGCCTCGTTTCCATCGCCTGTTCCGTCCAAGCCCTTCCGATGAACACGACCACACATTCTGTTCCGACCCAGCCGGTTGGCTCCCACGCGTTCTGTTGCCTCCCGAAGAACACGACGCATTTCGTTGCCTCCCCATGAACAGGACGCATTCTGTTGCCTCCCCATGAACACGACGACGATGATGTTTCTCCGTTCTGACCCAGCCATGTACACGAGCCCTGGCCGTACGTATGCGCGAGTAGGCGTTCGAGACCCCCCCCGTATGTACACATATGTGGCCGTATTTTCTTTCTTGCACCCTAGCCGTTGTACATACGTGTACATGCTACGTGCGCGCCTCTACTACGACACGTACGCGCTTCTACTATGAAACGTGTGCGCCTCTACATGAAGGAAATATGCCCTAGAGGCAATAATAAAGTTATTATTTATTTCTTATATCATGATAAATGTTTATTATTCATGCTAGAATTGTATTAACCGGAAACATAATACATGTGTGAATACATAGACAAACAGAGTGTCACTAGTATGCCTCTACTTGACTAGCTCGTTAATCGAAGATGGTTATGTTTCCTAACCATGAACAAAAGAGTTGTTATTTGATTAATGGGATCACATCATTAGAAGAATGATGTGATTGACATGACTCATTCCATTAGCTTAGCACCTGATCGTTTAGTATGTTGCTATTGCTTTCTTCATGACTTATACATGTTCCTATGACTATGAGATTATGCAACTCCCGTTTGCCGGAGGAACACTTTGTGTGCTACCAAACGTCAATAACTGGGTGATTATAAAGGAGCTCTACAGGTGTCTCCAAAGGTACATTTTGGGTTGGCGTATTTTGAGATTAGGATTTGTCACTCCGTTTATCGGAGAGGTATCTCTGGGCCCTCTCGGTAATGCACATCACATAAGCCTTGCAAGCATTGCAACTAATGAGTTAGTTGCGAGATGATGTATTACGAAACGAGTAAAGAGACTTGCCAGTAACGAGATTGAACTAGGTATTGAGATACCGACGATCGAATCTCGGGCAAGTAACATACTGATGACAAAGGGAACAACGTATATTGTTATGCGGTTTGACCGATAAAGATCTTCGTAGAATATGTAGGAGCCAATATGGGCATCCAGGTCCCGCTATTGGTTATTGACCGGAGACGTGTCTCGGTCATGTCTACATTGTTCTCGAACCGTAGGGTCCGCACGCTTAAGGTTTTGATGACTGTTATATTATGAGTTTATGAGTTTTGATGTACCGAAGGAGTTCGGAGTCCCGGATGAGATCGGGGACATGACGAGGAGTCTCGAAATGGTCGAGATGTAAAGATTGATATATTGGACGACTATATTCGGACATCGGAAAGGTTCCGAGTGATTCGGGTATTTTTCGGAGTACCGGGGAGTTACGGGAATACGGGGGAGAAGTATTGGGCCTTATTGGGCCATACGGGAAAGAGAGAGGGGCTGCCTAGGGCAGGCCGCGCGCCCCCCAAGGCCTAGTCCGAATTGGACTAGGGGGAGGGGCTGCGCCCCCTCCTTCCTTCCCTTCTCCCTTCCCCTTCCTTGTCTCCTACTCCTACTACATGGAAGGACTCCTAGTTGGACTAGGAAAAGGGGAATCCTACTCCCGGTGGGAGTAGGACTCCCCTAGGGCGCGCCATAGAGAGGGCCGGCCCTCCCCTCCTCCACTCCTTTATATACGGGGGCAGGGGGCACCCCATAGACACACAAGTTGATCTTCGTGATCGTTCCTTAGCCGTGTGCGGTGCCCCCCTCCACGATATTACACCTCGATCATATTGTAGCGGTGCTTAGGCGAAGCCCTGCGACGGTTGAACATCAAGATCGTCACCACGCCGTCGTGCTGACGGATTTCATCCCTGAAGCTTTGCTGGATCGGAGCCCGGGGATCGTCATCGAGCTGAACGTGTGCCAAGAACTCGGAGGTGCCGGAGTAATGGTGCTTGGATCGGTCGGATCGGGAAGACGTACGACTACTTCCTCTACGTTGCGTCAACGCTTCCGCTTCGGTCTACGAGGGTACGTAGAAAACACTCTCCCCTCTCGTTGCTATGCATCACCATGATCTTGCGTGTGCGTAGGAAATTTTTGAAATTACTATGTTCCCCAACAGTGGCATCTGAGCCTAGTTTTTATGTGTTGATGTTATATGCATGAGTAGAACACAAGTGAGTTGTGGGCGATATAAGTCATACTGCTTACCAGCATGTCATACTTTGGTTCGGCGGTATTGTTGGACGAAGCGGCCCAGACCAACATTACGCGTACGCTTACGAGAGACCGGTTCTCCCGACGTGCTTTGCACAAAGGTGGCTAGCGGGTGACAGTTTCTCCAACTTTAGTTGAACCAAGTGTGGCTACGCCCGGTCCTTGCGAAGGTTAAAACAGCACCAACTTGACAAACTATCATTGTGGTTTTGATGCGTAGGTAAGATTGGTTCTTGCTTAAAGCCCGTAGCAGCCATGTAAAACTTGCAACAACAAAGTAGAGGACGTCTAACTTGTTTTTGCAGGGCATGTTGTGATATGATATGGTCAAGACATGATGCTAAATTTTATTGTATGAGATGATCATGTTTTGTAACCGAGTTATCGGCAACTGGCAGGAGCCAGGTGGTTGTCGCTTTATTGTATGCAATACAACTGCGCTGTAATGCTTTACTTTATCACTAAACGGCAGCGATAGTCGTGGAAGCATAAGATTGGCGAGACGACAATGATACTACGATGGTGATCAAGGTGTCGCACCAATGACGATGGTGATCACGATGGTGCTTCGAAGATGGAGATCACAAGCACAAGATGATGATGGCCATATCATATCACTTATATTGATTGCATGTGATGTTTATCTTTTATGCATCTTATCTTGCTTTGATTGACGGTAGCATTTTAAGATGATCTCTCACTAATTATCAAGAAGTGTTCTCCCTGAGTATGCACCGTTGCGAAAGTTCTTCGTGCTGAGACACCACGTGATGATCGGGTGTGATAGGCTCTATGTTCAAATACAACGGGTGCAAAAAAGTTGCACACGCGGAATACTCAGGTTATACTTGACGAGCCAAGCATATACAGATATGGCCTCGGAACACGGAGACCCAAAGGTCGAGCGTGAATCATATAGTAGATATGATCAACATAGCGATGTTCGCCAATGAAACTACTCCATCTCACGTGATGATCGGACATGGTTTAGTTGATTTGGATCACGTAATCAATTAGAGGATTAGAGGGATGTCTATCTAAGTGGGAGTTCTTAAGTAATATGATTAAATTGAACTTAAATTTATCATGAACTTAGTCCTGGTAGTATTTTGCAAATTATGTTATAGATCAATAGCTCGCGTTGTTACTTCCCTGTGTTTATTTTGATATGTTCCTAGATAAAATTGTGTTGAAAGATGTTAGTAGCAATGATGCGGATTGGATCCGTGATCTGAGGTTTATCCTCATTGCTGCACAGAAGAATTATGTCCTTGATGCACTTCTAGGTGACAGACCTATTGCAGGAGCAGATGCAGACGTTATGAACATTTGGCTAGCTCAATATGATGACTACTTGATAGTTTAGTGCACCATGCTTAATGGCTTAGAATCGGGACTTCAAAGACGTTTTGAACGTCATGGACCATATGAGATGTTCCAGGAGTTGAAGTTAATATTTCAAGCAAATACCCGAGTTGAGAGATATGAAGTCTCCAACAAGTTCTATAGCTAAAAGATGGAGGAGAATCGCTCAACTAGTGAGCATGTGCTCAGATTGTCTGGGTACTACAATCGCTTGAATCAAGTGGGAGTTAATCTTCCAGATAAGATAGTGATTGACAGAATTCTCTAGTCACCATCACCAAGTTAGTAGAACTTCGTGATGAACTATAATATGCAAGGGATAACGGAAACAACTCCCAAGCTCTTCGTGATGCTGAAATCAACGAAGGTAGAAATCAAGAAAAACATCAAGTGTTGATGGTTGACAAGACCACTAGTTTCAAGAAAAGGGCAAAGGGAAGAAGGGGAACTTCAAGAAGAACGGCAAGCAAGTTGCTGCTCAAGTGAAGAAGCCCAAGTCTGATCCTAAGCCTGAGACTAAGTGCTTCTACTTCAAAGGGACTGGTCACTGGAAGAAGAACTACCCCAAGTGATTGGCGGATACAAAGGATGGGAAAGTGAACATAAGTATATTTGATATACATGTTATTGATGTGTACTTTACTAGTGTTTATAGCAACCCCTCAGTATTTGATACTAGTTCAGTTGCTAAGATTAGTAACTCGAAACGGGAGTTGCAGAATAAACAGAGACTAGTTAAGGGTGAAGTAACGATGTGTGTTGGAAGTGGTTCCAAAATTGATATGATCATCATCGCACACTCCCTATACTTTCGGGATTAGCGTTGAACCTAAATAAGTGTTATTTGGTGTTTGCGTTGATCATGAATATGATTTGATCATGTTTATTGTAATACGGTTATTCATTTAAGTAAGAGAATAAATTGTTGTTCTGTTTACATGAATAAAACCTTATATGGTTACACACCCAATGAAAATAGTTCGTTGGATCTCGATCGTAGTGATGCACATAAACATAATATTGAAACCAAAAGATGCAAAGATAATAATGATAGTGCAAACTTATTTGTGGCACTGCCGTTTAGGTCATATTGGTGTAAAGCGCATGAAGAAACTCCATGCTGATGGGCTTTTGGAATCACTAGATTATGAATCAGTTGATGCTTGCGAACCATGCCTCATGGGAAAGATGACTAAGACTCCATTCTTCGGAACAATGGAGCGAGCAACAGATTTGTTGGAAATCATACATACTGATGTGTGTGGTCCGATGAATATTGAGGCTCGCGACAGGTATCATTATTTTCTGTTCTTCACAGATAATTTGAGCAGATGTGAGTATATCTACTTGATGAAACATAAGTCTGAAACATTTGAAAAGTTCAAAGAATTTCAGAGTGAAGTGGAAAATCATCGTAACAAGAAAATAAAGTTTCTACGATCTGATCGTGGAGAAGAGTATTTGAATTACGAGTTTGGTCTTCAGTTAAAACAATGTGAAATAGTTTCACTACTCACGCCACCTGGAACACCACAGTGTAATGGTGTGTTCGAACATCGTAATCGTACTTTATTTGATATGGTGCGATCTATGATGTCTCTTACAGATTTACCGCTATTGTTTTGGGGTTATGCATTAGAGACAGCTACATTCACGTTAAATAGGGAACCATCTAAATCCGTTTGAGATGACACCGTATGAACTATGGTTTAGCAAGAAACCTAAGCTGTCGTTTCTTAAAGTTTGAGGTTGCAATGCTTATGTGAAAAAGTTTCAACTTGATAAGCTGAAACCTAAATCGGAGAAGTGCGTCTTCATAGGATATCCAAAGGAAACTATTGGATACACCTTCTATCACAGATCCGAAGGCAAGACTTTTGTTGCTAAATTCGAAAACTTTCTAGAGAAGGAGTTTCTCTCGAAAGAAGTGAGTGGGAGGAAAGTAGAAAACTTGATAAGGTAATTGTACCTTCTCCCTTATTGGAAAGTAGTTCATCACAGAAATATGTTCTTGTGACTACTACACCAATTAGTGAGGAAGCTAATGATGATGATCATGTAAGTTCAGATCAAGTTACTACCGAATCTCGTAGGTAAACCAGAGTGAGATCCACACCAGAGTGGTACGGTAATCCTGTTCTGGAAGTCATGTTACTAGACCATGATGAACTTGCGAACTATGAGGAAGCGATGATGAGCCCAGATTCCACGAAATGGTTTGAGGCCATGAAATCTGAGATATGATCCATGTATGAGAACAAAGTATGGACTTTGATGGATTTGCCCGATGATCGGCAAGCCATAGAAAATAAATGGATCTTCAAGAGGAAGAAAGACGCTGATAGTAGTGTTACTATCTACAAAGCTAGACTTGTCGAAAAAGGTTTTTGACAAAGTTCAAGGTGTTGACTACGATGAAATTTTCTCACTCGTAGCGATGCTTAAGTCTGTCCAAATCATGTTAGCAATTGCCGCATTTTTATGAAATCTGGCAAATGGATAAACAAAACTACATTCCTTAATGGATTTAAAGAAGAGTTGTATATGATGCAACCAGAAGGTTTTGTCAATCCTAAAGGTGCTAACAAAATATGCAAGCTCCAGCGATCCATCTATGGACTAGTGCAAGCATCTCAGAGTTGGAATATACGCTTTGATAAGTTGATCAAAGCATATAGTTTTATACAGACTTGCGGTGAAGCCTGTATTTACAAGAAAGTGAGTGGGAGCACTACAACATTTTTGATAAGTATATGTGTATGACATATTGTTGATCGGAAATAATGTAGAATTATTTTGGAAAGCATAAAGGAGTGTTTGAAAGGATTTTTTCAAACAAAACCTCGGTGAAGCTGCTTACATATTGAGCATCAAGACCTATAGAGATAGATCAAGACGCTTGATAAGTTTTTTTTCAATGAGTACATACCTTGACAATATTTTGAAATAGTTCAAAAATTGGAACGGTCAAAGAAAGAGTTCTTGGCTGTGTTACAAGGTGTGAAATTGAGTAAGACTCAAAACCCGACCACGGTAGAAGATAGAAAGAGAATGAAAGTCATTCCCTATGCCTCAGCCATAGGTTCTATAAAGTATGCCATGCTGTGTACCAGATCTATTGTATACCCTACACTGTGTTAAGCAAGGGAGTACAATAGTGATCTAAGAGTAGATCACTGGACAGCGGTCAAAATTATCCTTAGTGGAATAAGGAAATATTTCTCAATTATGGAGGTGACAAAGAGGTTCATCGTAAAAAGTTACGTCGATGCAAGTTTTGACACAGATCTGGATGACTCTAAGTCTCGATCTAGATACATATTGAAAGTGGGAGCAATTAGCTAGGGTAGCTCCGTGCAGAGCATTGTAGACATAGAATTTGCAAAATACTTACGGATCTGTATGTGACAGACCCATTGACTAAAATTATCTCACAAGCAAAACATGATCACACCTTAGTACTCTTTGGGTGTTAATCACATAAACGATGTGAACTAGATTACTGACTCTAGTAAACCCTTTGGGTATAGGTCACATGACAATGTGAACTATGGGTGTTGAATCACATGGCGATGTGAACTAGATTATTGACTCTAGTGCAAGTGGAAGACTGAAGGAAATATGCCCTAGAGGCAATAATAAAGTTATTATTTATTTCCTTATATCATGATAAATGTTTATTATTCATGCTAGAATTGTATTAACCGGAAACATAATACATGTGTGAATACATAGACAAACAGAGTGTCACTAGTATGCCTCTACTTGACTAGCTCGTTAATCGAACATGGTTATGTTTCCTAACCATGAACAAAAGAGTTGTTATTTGATTAACGGGATCACATCATTAGAAGAATGATGTGATTGACATGACACATTCCATTAGCTTAGCACCCGATCGTTTAGTATGTTGCTATTGCTTTCTTCATGACTTATACATGTTCCTATGACTATGAGATTATGCAACTCCCGTTTGTCGGAGGAACACTTTGTGTGCTACCAAACGTCACAACGTAACTGGGTGATTATAAAGGAGCTCTACAGGTGTCTCCAAAGGTACATGTTGGGTTGGCGTATTTCGAGATTAGGATTTGTCACTCCGTTTGTCGGAGAGGTATCTCTGGGCCTTCTCGGTAATGCACATCACATAAGCCTTGCAAGCATTGCAACTAATGAGTTAGTTGTGAGATGATGTATTACAAAACGAGTAAAGAGACTTGCCGGTAACGAGATTGAACTAGGTATTGAGATACCGACGATCGAATCTCGGGAAAGTAACATACCGATGACAAAGGGAACAACGTATGTTGTTATGCGGTCTGACCGATAAAGATCTTCATAGAATATGTAGGAGCCAATATGGGCATCCAGGTCCCGCTATTTGTTATTGACCGGAGACGTGTCTCGGTCATGTCCACATTGTTCTCGAACCATAGGGTCCGCACTCTTAAGGTTTCGATGATAGTTATATTATGAGTTTATGAGTTTTGATGTATCGAAGGAGTTCGGAGTCCCGGATGAGATCGGGGACATGACAAGGAGTCTCGAAATGGTCGAGATGTAAAGATCGATATATTGGACGACTATATTCGGACATCGGAAAGGTTCCGAGTGATTCGGGTATTTTTCGGAGTACCGGGGAGTTACGGGAATACGGGGGAGAAGTATTGCGCCTTATTGGGCCATACGGGAAAGAGAGAGGGGCTGCCTAGGGCAGCCCGCGCGCCCCCCAAGGCCTAGTCCGAATTGGACTAGGGGGAGGGGCTGCGCCCCCTCCTTCCTTCCCTTCTCCCTTCCCCTTCCTTGTCTCCTACTCCTACTACATGGAAGGACTCCTAGTTGGACTAGGAAAAGGGGAATCCTACTCCTGGTGGGAGTAGGACTCCCCTAGGGCGCGCCATAGAGAGGGCCGGCCCTCCCCTCCTCCACTCCTTTATATACGGGGGCAGGGGGCACCCCATAGACACACAAGTTGATCTTCGTGATCGTTCCTTAGCCGTGTGCGGTGCCCCCCTCCACGATATTACACCTCGGTCATATTGTAGCGGTGCTTAGGCGAAGCCCTGTGACGGTTGAACATCAAGATCGTCACCACGCCGTCGTGCTGACGGAACTCATCCCCGAAGCTTTGCTGGATCGGAGCCCGGGGATCGTCATCGAGCTGAACGTGTGCCAAGAACTCGGAGGTGCCGGAGTAACGGTGCTTGGATCGGTCGGATCGGGAAGACGTATGACTACTTCCTCTACGTTGCGTCAACGCTTCCGCTTCGGTCTACGAGGGTACGTAGACAACACTCTCCCCTCTCGTTGCTATGCATCACCATGATCTTGCGTGTTCGTAGGAAATTTTTGAAATTACTACGTTCCCCAACACTAGATCCACCAGTATATATGTACGTACACGTTCGCGACCGGAATGACAACGCTACGTACGCTTCGACCAGGTGGGTCCCGACTGTCAGGCACTTCCTTACCTACAAAGATGTAGCTGGTGGGTCCCAGCAGTCACGGGGGCAAATCGTTTTTTTTTGCCTAGACGCACTTCCTTGCATGCGAAGATGTAGCTGGTGGGTCCCAACAGTCGGGGGCAAACATTTTTTTCGTGAAATATGGTGGGCCGTCCGGTGGGTCCCGGCTGTAAGGTGGAGGAATAATTATTTTGCACATAAGAAGGAGGCACTTCCTTGCTGCAACCGTGGACCAAGCTGTCAGCCTCTCCACGTACAGTCCATGTCCGACGGAAACCGTTCCTTGACCACGTTGACCACGCCGCGCCGAGAGCACCAGGGCGGTGGACGACGGCGAGGCCTAGGAAGGGGACGACACGGAGCCGGGGAAGACGCGGCACTGGATGCCCACGCGTAGAGGAGTACGAGGGTTCACTGGTTCGCTGCGGTGTGAGGCTACCGTCACCGCAGAATAACAGGGGGTGTGGGTGAGTAGAGGGATGGCCTGGCCAGCGGTGGGAGTAATAGGGGGCGGTGAGGCCTCCGCCGCATCGCAGCCGGCCACGGGAGGCAGGAGCATGCGGCACGACCGGCGCTGGTTTGGGCGGCTGGAGCAAGAAGACCAGAGGTTGAAGAAGCACCACGGCCATTGGATGGACATCATACGGTCACTAGAGCTAGAATCATGCATATTGACTAAGTTGACAAAGCCCTCCGTCCCCGTCAACTTAGTAGGCCCACAAGTCAGCCTGCCACTATACTGGGTCCCAGCTAATAGGGGGAGTATTCATTTTTTTGTGCGTAATAAGGACGCACTTCCTTGCGTGCGAAGATATAGCTGGTGGGTCTGAGCTGTCAGTGGCGGTAACATTTTTTTCGTGAAATACAGAGGCCCTTTCGGTGGGTCCCTGATGTCAGGTGGAGGAATCATTATTTTGCGTGTAATAAGGAGGCATTTCCTTGCGTGCGGCCATGGACCCAGCTGCCGGCCTCTCCACGTACAGTCCACTTCAGATGCATGTTGGTCGTTGACCACGTTGACCAGGCCGCGCCGAGAGCACCAGGGCGGTGGACGATGGCGAGTCCTAGGAAGGGAACGACACAGAGGCAGGGAAGACTCGGCAGTTGTTTCCCACGCAGAGGGGAGTACGACTGTACGAGGGTTTACTGGTTCGTCTGCCGTCGCCGGAGAATAGCAACGGGTGTGGGTGAGTAGAGGGATGGCTAGGCCAGCGATGGGAGTACGGTGGGGCGGTGAGGCATGCGCGGTAGCACAGCCGACCGCGGGGAGGAGGGAGCAGGCAGTCCCGCCGGCGCTTGTTTGAGCGGCTGGAGCAGGAAGAGCAGAGATTGAAGAAGCACGACGGCCGTTCGATGGACATCCAACAGTCACTGCTTGTGTGTCAACCTTTTTTTAGGAAAGGCTCAAATCTGTGGAAAACAACATATAGCCTGTCTGCCATTATCTCTAATAATTTACAGCCCATTTGCTAATTCTTAAGGTTTTTTTGGAGCCCATATTCTTTTTATTAGCATTACAGCCCATATTGTGGCCATGGTTAAAAAATTATATGAAATTTTGCATATTTCGGTGCGGTCCGAACTGTTTTTAATCCCGAAATTTTGACTCACATTCAAACTGATTTTAAAAATAAATGTATATCAATATAAAATCCAACAAATTCTCCACACATAAAAATTAATGTAATTTAAAATCTCGAAATGAAAAAAATATTTAAAAATAATTGCCGGTTTGATGTGTTTTAAAAATGTACAGCCCATTTCTCATTACTGATGGGCCATTTTTTTGGCTAGCCGAATGAAAGCTCTCCTCGTCTTGAAAGATTTGAAGCCCAACAGGCCTGACAAAGCGACTTACTTGGCAAATCACAAAAAAACTGGGCTGTGGCCATGGACCCAGCTGTCAGCCTCTCCACGTATAGTACTTGTCGGATTTCGGGTTCCGGCAGACCCTTGAGGTTCGAACACTGGGGTGCGCGCGGAGATTTCGCCTCCTACCTACCTGCACCCCTCCGCCATGCTAGGATCTAAAACTACGGAAAGAACAACACAAGAGACACGGGGTTTATACTGGTTCGGGCCACCGTTGTGGTGGAATACCCTACTCCAGTGTGTGGTGTGGTGGATTGCCTCTTGGGCTGATGATGATGAACAATACAAGGAAGAACAGCCTCGCGAGGGTCTGTTCTTGGCTGGGGCGATGAACTGCTCAGAGGAGTTCAGTCACCTTCCTCTCTCGCTCTCTCTCTCTCTCTCTCTCTTTCTCTGCTTCCTCCAACCGACTGAACCCCTTTTTGCCCCTTTGCTATGTGGGTGGCTGGTCCTATTTATAGAGGCCCTGGTCCTCTTCCCAAATATCGAGCAGGAAGGGAGCCAACAATGGCGGGCTAATTTGAAGAGGGGACATCAAGTATGAGCTATCCTGACAAAAGTAGTATCCTCCTGCGCAAAGCTCTGGTGATGACGCCGTCTTGGGCTCCACGATGACCTCCTTCTCGTAGTCCTCCTGGTCTTGGTCTCGTTGCACCGAAATGGCAACCTTTGCCTGATGCCTCGGTACTCCGCGGCTGCGCTTGCCCCCTTTGCACCAAAGAGGAAAGGAGGACGCTGCACGGGCTGGCACCCGCCTGGCGCCCTGAGTCATCATGGCTTGCGTCACGGGCACCTCGCGAGGTACCCCGCCTTGATCTCTCCGCCTCCTCGTGAGCCAGCCTGACGAGGCCGTGCCTGAGGGAGCTCCGCGTCGTCCGCCCCGCGAGGCTTGGCCCCTTGCGAGGGTCTTGGGTCTATGTTGGTGAAGATGGGCCGTGCTGGGCCCCCCTTTGAGCCACGCCGCAGGCAGGCAAGTCTGGGGACCCCCGTTCCCAGAACGCCAACAGTAGCCCCCGGGCCCAAGGCGCGCCCGGACTTGGCCGTGCAGGGAGGCGGAAGGGCAAGAGCGAAGCGCCGCGGCCCTAATAGCCTGCGGCCTTGGGCGCCGCATGGCGGTTGATTGGACGTGGGCGTCTCCACTTCCTCATGACACCTCGACAACTGCATGGATGGGACAAGTCCCTGCATGCAAAAACGGGTCATGATTACCTGCGATCGTGGAGGTCAGCGGTTGGCCTTCGCCGGCCATAAGTACGGAACGGCGCTCGCCCTTCCAGTCCATCCCTCCTTGCTTCTCCTTCTTACCGATCCTTGCTTCGTCTTGCCGCGATGGCTCCGATCCGCCGGTTCTCGACGGCAGAGAAGGGAAAGGCTCCCCGAGAGGGGCCAGACCCACTCCCGCCGAAGAAACAGCTCATCCCCCGTGGCCCGGACGAAGGGGCCCTTCAGGTGGTGCCGAGGCCTTGGGGCGAGCGGGCGCCGCCGGGGTTCCCGCTTCCATTGTACGCCCACGTCGAGGGCCCCGAAGGAGTTGATGCTGACCGCCACGGGCGGCGCCGCCGGGTCACGAAGGTGTTGGTCGTCCCCCCTGGGGTCCACACCGAGGGCTCCTTCCAAGAGTTCGTGCTCCACGTCGCCATTCCTCTTCAGTCTTGGATCCGCCTTCCTCCCTTCTTCGCCTCCATGATCCCGCAGGGGGAGCCCCTGGAGCTCTGGCTGTAGCACGCCGGCTGCAGCACCCTCGCGACCAAGGCAGAGGTCGCGGTCATCGCCCCGAGCGAGGTCTACATGACTCGGGGCTGGAGGGAGATCGCCCGGGTTTGCAGGACAAGGGGTGTCTTCGCGGTCCACTTGGACTACGACGGTGCTTCGGTGATGCTCTCTAGGTCTTCGATGCGAGCGGGCGCCGGCTGGAGTGCTGCCCCGGGGAAGGTGGCCAGGGCCCTGCTGTGACGAGGACTGGGCTCGCCACCCGCTCCCTTGGAGGCTCCTCAGGCGGTGGAGACGCTGGAGGTTCCAGCGACTCCGGCGAGCTCTTCGCGACTCCGGAGACAAGCGACGACAGCTACGAGCCCCCGAGCCGGCGCCGCTCCTGGAGCAGGGCGGGCTCGTCAGGCCGCCGCCGACTCTGATCTGGATGGGGTTGGCGTCGGTGCTTGATAGCCCACTGTTGATGATGGCGTCTTTGGTAGGGACGCGCGTAGTTTGTGTCCCTTTAGGATCCGTTCCCTACGAGGAATCAAAAACGCGTCCCGTAGGGGCTTGTAAGGTGCCTATGATCCTGTCTTGTATATATAACCCTTGTCGTAGAATTGCGCGAGTTGCTCATTCCATCTTAGCTCAGTCCTCCCTTTCGAACCTCACGAGGGCTTGGTGCTCTGCGCCGACAGGTCCCAGTCCCAAGGCGGCTTCAGCCGGCGCTGGTATGCCAGGTCGCGATGCCGTGGTCAAGGCCAGGAGGTGAGCGACCCGGAGTCCGGTAAGAGCCCCTGAGTCACGATGCTCAGGAGGTCCCCTTTGGCGCCCAAGCAGCCGTCGTTCGGTGAGAAAGGAGAGCGGCATCGCTAACATGGGATAGCATTAGGTGCGGGGATGGTGCCACGGTAGCTGGCGCTTCCGGGCGATGACTTATCTCGAGGATCAGGGGCCGCTCTCTGGTGTGTCGCCGGGTCCGTGCATCGGCAGGCGTGAGGTTGCTTGGCGAGGTCCTCGTGTGTCTCTCCCCTCTCGCTTTTGCTCCCCTTTCTGCTCTACGTCCTCGGGTCCCGGCCCTCGAGAGAGTCTCAGCCGTTGCTGGTATGCCAGGTCGCGATGCCGTGGTCAAGGCCAGAGGGTGAGGGCTGGAGAGCCAGTAGGAGCCCTGAGTCGCGATGCTCAGGCACCCCCCCTTTAACGTGCAAGCGGTTCGCGCGGACGAGAGCGAAGGAGACACTGCAAGGGCCTCGCCTGACGCAGCTCCTTCAGGAGGTCCTGCAGGTCCATCATAGAAAAAGCAAAGGGTTGCCATGACAATTGACGGTCAGCCATGGGTTGCTTCCAAGGGGTAGTGAGGCACTGAAGGCTTGACGAGGTGACGCTATGCGGGGCTGCCGCGGCCAGAGCTCAGCCATCCAGGTTTGTCGGCGTTGCAGGGACGGACCCATGAGCAAGCGTCGTGCCGTTTGGGAGCAGCTTCGTTAGTTGGCGTCAGCTGAGCAGGCAACTGGGTAAAACACATTAGCCACGAAGAAGTGGATTCATTCAAATAGATGCTGGGAATACGGAGATCACTGGGTCAGGCCCGAGCGACTTGGGGGTGATGCAGCCCGAGGGGCGCCCCCAACAAGGTAAGCTGACAACATAGAATAAAAAGGGATACACGCCGCAGGGACGGACCCCCGCGGCCTGGGAATAATGCAGCCCTGGGGGGGCGCTCCCAGTTGGAAGTGAAACTATAGAGAGATGTCACCTGATGATGTTGAGGACGAAGGAGTGTTGGTGTAGCAGACTCGGTGGGCCGCGGAAGCCGATCCTCATGAGCCCCCAGGCCCAGGGGCCTCGGGAGGCTCCGGAGGCGCCGGCGGCTCCTCGCGGGCCATCTCCATCTCTGCCAGGGCTTCAGAACGCCTGGCCTCTCGTGCCTCCGCGATGCTCCTCATGAGGCGCTGGTACATGTCAGCCGCGCTCGGCAAACCGTAAGGCATGAGAACGTAGCTGTGGGCTGGACCTCCGCAGCGCCCCACTCGCGAGGGCCAGAGGCGCTCCAGGGAGGCGACTTGGTTGAGCCCTGGTACATCGATGCAGACGCGCAGCCCGCCATCCTCGCTTGCATGGGGGCCACTGCTGGTAGGCGACGGCCGCCTCTCATGACTCTTGACTCCTGTAGCTCCTGAATGGCCTTGCTGACGAACTCCTAAGGGTCTGGATCTCCTTGCCTTGCTCCTTCTTGAGGGAAACGTGCTTCCAAACACGCCTCCAGGTGGTGGCCAAGCGCCTCCCTCGTGACCCTAGCCAGGTCGGTGGCCCTCCAGGGGAGAGCCCCCGAGCCCTGCCTGGGGAGGGCGTCGGGCGTGCTTTCCTATGCAATGGAGGGAGGTTCCCCCTGGGCAGGCGCGGGCCCAGAGGGGCCTGCCTCCTGAGGGGCCGGGCCGGATGATGTCTTCTTCTTCTTGGGGGCGGCCTCAGGAAGCCTCCTGCTTCCGCGATCCGGGTCTTCCAGTGATGCGGCCTGAAAGGCTCGTTCCAAGGAACACACCACGTCCTTCTCTTCACATGGCACCGTGATGACTCCGCCGCTTCCTGGCATCTTGAGGACGTTGTAGCCGTGGTGAGTTACGGCCATGAACTTGGCTAGCGCTGGGTACCAAAGGATGGCGTTGTACGGTAGGCGAATGTGGGCGACGTCGAAGTCGATGAGCTCGGTGCGGTAGTTGTCGCGTGCCCCGAAGGTGATAGGGAGGCGAACCTGCCCAATCGGGACCGTTGAGCCGTCGGTGATACCGGAGAAAGGCTTGGTTGGCTGAAGCTGGCTGTAGGGCACTTGGAGGTTGTTGAACGTTTGCACGGACAGGACGTTGAGCCCTGCCCCTCCATCGATGAGGGTCTTGGTGACCACCACGTTCCTGATGATTGGGGAACAAAGCATCGGGAGGACTCCGGCTGTAGCCGCACACTTGAGCTGATCTGCTGAGCTGAACGTGATGGCGCACGCCGACCACCCGAGGAGGCGCGTGGCTTCGAGCCTGGGGAGGACCGCGTTCACTTCGCAGGCAAACTGCTTGAAGATGCGCTGAGAGGCGGGGGCTTGTGCTCCGCCCAAGGTGCAGGCGATCACGCGCGGCTCCTGGAAGCCCCCAGCCTCCTCGTCCTAGTGGCGGTCCTCGTTTCTCCTTGGCTGCAGCGGCAGCGGTGGGAGGCCTGCATTGCCTTGCGGGCGATCCTCGCGAGGCTGATCCCTCCAGTCTCCCTCGCGAGGTTGATCCCTCCATCCTCTCTCACGAGGCGGGTCTTGCCAGCGATCCTCGCGAGGTTGGTCGCACCACCCTTGGCGCGGGCCACGGTCTTCCCAGCATCCTGCGTTCCTTCCTCCTCCTCGACCATAGCCCCGGTCACCACGGTCGGGGCATCGGCCGATCCTTCCTTCACGCACGGCTCGGAGTTCTTGACATTCGTTGGTGTTATGGGTGTGGAGGTCGTGGTACACACAGTACCGGCTGCCCTTCGAAGGTTCGGGCTGATCTCTGCCCCGCTTGGTGTCTGGTTCTGCCGCAAGCACGGCAGCCCCCTTGCACTTCACATCCTTGGCCTTGAGCTTCTTCTCCTCTGGGTCTGCGGCAGGCAGCTCGAGGAGGGAGAGACGCCCTTCCTCAGCCCTGGCGCACTTGTTCGCCAAGTTGAACAGCTCCAAGGAAGTGCACAGGTCTTCATGCATCGCCAGCTCCTCCTTCATCTTGACGTCGCGCACGCCGTCGGAGAAGGCCGAGATGATGGCCTCCTCAGTCACCTTGGGAATCTTGAGGCGTGCGTTGTTGAAGCACTGGATGTACTTCTGCAGGGTCTCCCCGGGTTGTTGCTTGATGCGGCGCATGTCGCTCACGGCGGGTGGCCGGTCGCGAGTGCCTTGGAAGTTGGCGATGAAGCGGGTGCGCATCTCGTCCCAGGAGGAGATTGTGCCTGGAGCCAGGTTCAGGAGCCAGGTGCGGCCCACGTCCTTGAGCGCCATGGGAAACCAGTTCGCCATGACATTCTCGTCTCCGTTGGCAGCTTCAATGCCCAGCTCGTAGAGCTGGAGGAACTCCGCAGGGTCGGCCGTGCCGTCGTAGCGAGGAGGCAGGTCTGGCTTGAACTTGCCGGGCCACGCGACATTGCGTAGTTCGGTGGTGTAGGCGCGGCAGCCTGCTGTGGCCACGGGAGGCCTTGGGTGACGGAGAGCCTGGTCTTGCATGTCCCCACGCGCAGCAGCTGGGAGCAGCACGGGGTCTTGACGCGCGAGAGCAGGAGCATGGTCGCGACGTGCTGGAGCAGGGAGCGCCCGGGCAGCTTCTGGCGGGCGAGGGACTTCTTGGCAGCTCTGTTCTTGCCGCGCTGGCGCCTGATGGAGCGGGTTCCGCCCAGGGGCCACACGCCTTGGATCCATGGCGTCTTCTTGAGGAGGAGGCGGCCGGGGCGCCGCTGGAGCCTCATCGCCCGCGCGGGGCGGGGTGCGGTGCAGCGGAACGGACGGCGCAGGAGAGCCCCCTGTGGCGCGGACGAGCTCGGTGACGCGGTCGAGCCATTCTTCGTAGACGTCGCCGACGGGACGGTAGCGCAGGAGCTCGTTTGCCGCGATGAGTGCAGCCCGAGCCTCCATGGGCGCGCGAAGCGCGTGGGACGAAGATCCAGCCGGGGCGAGCGAGGGAGTTGCAGTGCGGCCGTCTTGCCGCACGGACGGATGCTGGGACGATGCTTGCCGCTCGTCCCCCGCCGGGCCGGTGGCGGCGTTGACAGCAGGTGACGGGGAACGGCGTGGATGCCCGTCGACAGGGGCCGTCTGGGCGACGTGGGAAGCGAGTGCGGCCCGGCGCTCGGCGCGGGCCCGACGAGCGTCAGACATGGGCGAGATGGTCGGTGGAGAACGGAGCGGTGGAAGACGAATTCCGGCGCACCCCTACCTGGCACGCCAAATGTTGGATTTCGGGTTCCGGCAGACCCTTGAGGTTCGAACACTGGGGTGCGCGTGGAGATTTCGCCTCCTACCTACCTGCACCCCTCCGCCATGCTAGGATCTAAAACTACGGAAAGAACAACACAAGAGACACGGGGTTTATACTGGTTCAGGCCACCGTTGTGGTGTAATACCCTACTCCAGTGTGTGGTGTGGTGGATTGCCTCTTCGGCTGATGATGATGAACAATACAAGGAAGAACAGCCTCGCGAGGGTCAGTTCTTGGCTGGGGCGATGAACTGCTCAGAGGAGTTCAGTCACCTTCCTCTCTCTCTCTCTCTCTCTCTCTTTCTCTTTCTCTGCTTCCTCCAACCGACCGAACCCCTTTTTGCCCCTTTGCTATGTGGGTGGCTAGTCCTATTTATAGAGGCCCTGGTCCTCTTCCCAAATATCGAGCGGGAAGGGAGCCAACAATGGCGGGCTAATTTGAAGGGGGACAGCAAGTATCAGCTATCTTGACGAAAGTAGTCTTCGCCTGCGCAAAGCTCTGGTGATGACGCTGTCTTGGTCTCCACGGTGACCTCCGTCTCGTAGTCCTCCTGGTCTTGGTCTCGTTGCACCGAAATGGCAACCTTTGCCTGATGCCTCGGTACTTCGCGGCTGCGCTTGCCCCCTTTGCACCAAAGAGGAAAGGAGGACGCTGCGCGGGTTGGCACCCGCCTGGCGCCCTGAGTCGTCATGGCTTGCGTCATGGGCACCTCGCGGGGTACCCCGCCTTGATCTCTCCACCTCCTCGTGAGCCAGCCTGACGAGGCCATGCCTGAGGGACCTCCGCGTCGTCCGCCCCGCGAGGCTTGGCCCCTCGCGAGGGTCTTGGGTTTGTGTTGGTGAAGATGGGCCGTGCTGGGCCCCCCCTTTGAGCCACGCCGCAGGCCGCAGGCAGGCAAGTCTGGGGACCCCCGTTCCTAGAACGCCGATAGTACTCTTGCCATGGAAGTCGTTCCTTGACCACGTTGACCACACCGTGCGGAGAGCACCACGGCAGTGGACGACGGCAAGGCCTAGGAAGGGGACGACACAGAGCCGGGGAAGACGCGGCAGTGGAAGCCCGCGCGGAGAGGAGTAAGAGGGTTCACTGGTTCGGCTGCGGTATGAGGCTACCGTCACTGCAGCGCCTGGCCAGCGGTGGGAATAGTAGGGGCGGTTAGGCCTCCGCGGCAGCATAGCCGGCCATGGGAGGCAGGAGCATGCGGCACGACCGGCGCTGCTTTGGGCAGCTGGAGCAAGAAGACCAGAGGTTGAAGAAGCACTACAGCCGTTGGATGGACATCGTACGGTCACTGGAGCTAGAATCGTTCATATTGACTAAGTTGACAAAGCCCTTCATCCCCGTCAACTTAGTAGGCCCAGAAGTCAGCCTCCCACCAAGGTGGGTCCCAGCTAGCCGGGGGAGTATTCATTTTTTGTGCGTAATAAGGAGGCACTTCCGGTGGGTCTGAGCTGATAGCGGGGGACCCTTTTTTTCATGAAATACGGTGGCCCGTTAGGTGGGTCCCAGCAGTTAGGGGGCAAACGTTTTTGTTCACAAAATACGGTGGCCCGTCCAGTGGGTCCCTGCTGTCAGTTGGAGCAATCATTATTTTCCGCGTAATAAGGAGGCACTTACTTGCTGCGGCCGTGGACCCAGCTGAGACTCTCCACGTACAGTATACTTCCGATGGAAGTCGTTCCTTGACCATGTTGACCTTGCCGCATTCCGTTGCATGCATGCGTCCATGGGTGTGGTGCGTCCCCACTGTCAGCCTCTCACGTACAGTCATCTTCCGATGACTCTCGGTTTTTGACCATGTTGACCACACCGTGTCGAGCGCACCCAGATTGGAACGACCCGAAGATGGGGAAGACGGGGCAGTGGAGTCGCAGATGGAGAGGAGTGGGAAACTTCACTTGTTCGGGTGCGCGGCAGCACAACCGCGGTGCCGCCCACGGGAGACATGAGAAGAACAAAGGTTGAAGAAGGAGCACGGCTATTGGATTAACATCCAACGGTCCAGCTGCTAGAATCATTTGTTGATTAAGTTGACAAAGCCGTGCGTACATGTCCGCTTAGTAGGCCCACAAGTCAGTCACAAATTTGACGGGTCCCAGCTGTCAACGGGATGAATAATTTTTTTTCGCAAAACAAGGAGGCACTTCCTTCTGTGCAAAGATACAGCCGGTGGGTCCCCGCTGTCAGGTGGAGGAGACATTTTTTCAGCTTAATAAGGAGGAACTTTCCTTGCGTGCGACCATGGACCTCGTGAGTCCCAGCCGTCAAGCTCTCCACGTATAGTCCTCTTCTGACAACTCTTGTTTATTGACCACGCCGCACCAAACGCAGCGAGGCGGTGGACGACGGCGAGGCCCCGGACGGGAATGACTCGAGATGGGAAAACGCGGCAGTGGAGTCACAGATTGAGAGGAGGAGAAGGGTTATAACTGGTTCTGTTGCGGCATGGGGCTGTAGTCTGTGGGAATAACAGGAGGTGTCGAGGGGTGGAGGGATAGCCTGGCCGGCGGTGGGGTAGCGCTTCGCAGCGATGCGTGCTAAGCAGAGCCACTAGCCGCCGGAGGCCGGACCAGGCGGTCCCGACGATGTTGGAGGAAGAAGATGAGAGATTGAAGGTGCATGCCGGCCATTGGATATAAATCCAATGGCTGTGGATGACACAATCATTTGTTGACCAAGTTGACAACGCCCTGCGTAGGCTTCGACCTATTAACCCACATGTCAGCCTGCAAAAATGTGGCATATATTTAACCCATGTTTTCTAGAATGTACAGTCCATTTGCTGGCCTGGGTGAACAAATAATTTCGCGTCAATCAGGCCCATTTATATTTTCTAAGAAATCGCAGCCCATTTGCACTTCCTTGAAATACACGTATTAGGTGGGCTCGTTATATATATAATGTTATGTTAGAAGGAGCAATTAATATCAAAGAATAAACCGGAGAGGCACATTTTTTATATATATAATTAAGAAATTAGCGAGTTATTGCTCAAAATAAAAATGAGCGCGTTATTATTAAATTGGTCCTTAAAATCTTCGCAAGCTTTTGTACGCAATCACCAGGATTTTCCTTGCCAACTTCCGTTAAACATTTACTTTTATAAGTTAATAACACGTGGGATGTTTTTATAATGTATATATAAGTCTCTATAAAATATACGATAATAGTAATAATATAAATATATATAATGTGGTTAGAAGGGAAAACATAAATTGGACACAGCATTACTTTTATAAGAGACCTGCGTTTTATACCCCACAGTAGGCATACTAACAAGTTCACACACAAATACAACAGAAAAGGTAAACATTCATATCAAACTCAGGTTCACAGGACACGTTCATATTCATAGCCAACATACACTATCAACAACTCAAAAGATTCATATATACACAAGCTCAACATATCTATGCATCCAAATGATTGATAGATCACACGACAATATTCATACATAATTCACAAAAAGATTCAGATATACACATATTCAGTATGTTTATGCATCCAAATGATTGAGATCACAGCCAATATGATCCATGGACGAACTTTAATTACCTAGGGTACAGACTGGTAAATGGTGTTCAATCGGAGGTACTTCTTGCTAAAATTAGTTCTTGTACGAGTAAACTTTCGAGTACATAAGAGGCAGCACAGACAATCTGAACTTTGCTTGTAGGTTTATCCTCAAATAGTGGCCTCATGCCGAGGGAGGTTTGAGCAACTTGGCCACTACTTTCATCCAACTAGTTTACTGGCTCATCTTGGTCCTGTATCTCGCCAAAATTCTATATTGCAGATGAGAAAGGAGGCGGTTGAGAAAATGAGCCACCCAAATTTTTTGTGCAGTTCAACTGAAATGGAGCATCCTTGGCATGCAGACTGATTAAGTGCCAGATGAATATATGCGTCAACCAACTTGTCTGGAATCTTTAGACTCCATACCATATAGTTCGCTAACATATGTGCCGATAACCAAAAGGCACAAGTTGGGACCAAAGACTGGACTGCGTTTTTCTGGGCTATGCACCAAGCAATATTTTTGGCGTTCACTCTCCTAATACTTGGAGTTTGACAATTGGTTGACGCTGGTTGATACTCGAATGAATATAGGCACTTCTTGTCAACATCGATGCTTGTCTAAGTGAACTTTGGAGTACATAGCATCAGCATAAGTACCTGTCCATCTGATCATTTTGTGCAGTTCTACTGAAATCACCCGATGTAATGATTGCCTGCGAGTTCAGGCTCTAAATTACTCCTTTATGAAATCGGCAAATAGTAGCACAATACCAAATTACCAATACATATGACAGGCACAATAATCAGGATAAAGACCAGTACCAACCTGTGTGAGGTAGCACATCAATTACTATTTCCTTTGACTGGAAGCCGAGATAAGCCAAGCGACTGACAGCAAAGGAAGAAAGCAAGCGGAGATTAGCGACTGACAGGAAAGGACGGAAGCTGTCGAGGCAATGAAGCACCCAAAGTTTTTGTGCAGTTCCACCAAAATCGAGCATCCCTGTTGGCACATATATTGAGAGAGTGAGATTACTGTAATAGTGGGACTAGTTGATGAAACATACACTAAAAAATAGAAGCACCCTCATTATCTTAATGGGTAAAGTTAGCAACATAGTAGTCTTGCTTAAAGAGAGGTATTAGTTTATTTAATCAGTGTCAATTAGCTCAAATCAACACTCAAAGCATTGCCATTTATCATAGGTTGCAAAACTTTAACATGCAAAGATAAAGGAGTTTCTCATGACAGTAGCACGATACAAATAGAGATGACAGCAAACTAATATGGATGAAGGCCTTAGGCCCGTACCAACCTGAGAAAAAAAAGCTTATTCATGTAGTCCCATAAGAGATGATAAAGCACTCACTGGAATCACACAGTAGTATATATTTTTGTGCACTTCAAATGTATGGTTGAAATCACTCTTGTTTACCAGTGCTGAGATTATATCGAAAGATTATCAAGAACTTCCAGCAGAGTTAAAACACTGGTGGGATACAATTCATTGTATTGTCTTGTGTAGTTCCACTAAAATGTATGATTGGCACAACATGATCCCTGTTTGCACAAGTAAGAACAAGGTGAAACCTTCATTAGCTTAGTGAGAAAGGATAGGAAGACATTAGCATATTACTCAAACAGTAGCATCAAATTCATGATGGACAATACGCAAAACATTGCCTCATTGAACCAATGGCAATAAATTGACATGCAAAACAATATCACTATTATGTCATGACACTAATAATATTCCCTCCCTGCTCCACCACATGATTCACGTCCATAGACAAACATACACACGTGATTGATTCAACATAGGGTCCTACTAAAGATTTGTTTAACTCCAACAGGAAAATTAGGCAGTAATAAATTAGTGGTACTTAAGTACTCCTAATTAATTAAGTGAGACAGCAGAAGTGGAAGGGCTCCGTGGAGGATCGTCTCACATGTAAGGTAGTCGTTGCCGGAGCCCTTGAATGGCCTCGACTGAGGCCTCTGGCTTTAGCAAGATCGCCTTGGCACTATTTATTATTCTTCTTGTTCCTCTTCATGCTCTGTTTCTCTTTCTCCTCACCAGTTGGTGAAACCAAGCACATGATTGGCCTTCTAATTCAGAATTGGTTTTGTCCGTGAGGGAGTACAAGTGTACTAGTAAAAAACAGTATTATTTTCTCATGGCAATCGGAAAATAGAGATGAACACATGCATTAAATATCATTCTTACCTAAAGGAAGGTTATGGCACAAATATGGATGATGAGGATTGGAACACAGATCTCCCTTTGTGCAGTTCCACCAAAATGAACCAACTGTTCCATTCTGACATTCTAGTTAAACAACACAAAAGTCACTTCTTTTAAGAAGAGTTTTGTGCAGTGCACCAAAAGGTCACAACAGCAACCAGGTGAATTGGATATCCCTGTTTGCACAAAAAGGCACAGAGGAAACAGTCAGAGTCTCAAACAATTACAGGCAAAAACATTTGGCTAAACTTGTCATGGCTCATAAAAGTGGCATGGCTTCATTTTTACCAGGGACATTAGATTAAGAACAGCTAAGGCTCCGTTCGGTTCATAGGTTTGGTGTAGGATTTTCGTAGGAACACAATTCCTACGGTATTCTTTCCCCTCCAACCGTTCGGAACACGGGAAAGGTGAATAGTGTTTCATAGGAAAGCTGGTCTGGTAGTACTGATTCCATAGGATTAGAAACATCCACACGCTGCTCATTTTTTGGGCGGAAGCCCGAGGCAGGCGCTCGCTGCCATGCGTTAGACAGGTTGCTGTGCTGTGTTGCTGGAATAAAAAAATCAACCTATGTGTGGTACGTGAGGTGAGGACAAGAGTAGTCACTGTGTAGCTGAATAAACAAATAGCATCTCATACTGCCAAGCATGCTACTCTAAAAAACAAATATGTACATTACGTAGTCCATCTGTTGGGATATAGTTACTGGAGGTAAACCGGCTAGGCATGGCCGGATTAGCTCCATGAAGACTGAAGCCCATGAAGATGAGAAGATAATGGCGCTTTAAGAAGGCCCAAGGCCCAAAGACAGATTAAATCCTGTAGATGTGAACCGACTTTATCATATAAACTTGTATTGTAAGTTAGAGGAATAGAGACCGAGCCGGACACCGCTATGATCCAGCCTCGGGACTCTGTAAACCGGCGGGCGTCAACCTGTGTATATAAAGGGACGACCCAGCCACGGTTTGAGGGCAGAAAAACAACAACTCGAGGGCCAGTCAAAGCGGATTCGCTCCCTGGCCGTCGAAACCCTAGCAATACCAAGCACAACTAGACGTAGGCTTTTCCCTTCATCGAAGGGGCCGAACTAGTATAAACTCCCCGTGTCCCCTTGTCTGGTTTAACCCCTTTAAGCTAACCTGTTGCGATGGCTCCATGACTAAGTCCTTTCACGAGGACATCTGCCATGACAAACCCATGACAGGTGGCGCCCACAGTGGGGCTATCGCATGATGGTTTCAAGTTCTTAAAGGGAAGCTTTGATGGACTCAAGGGATACGCTGTGTGCCAGATGACGAAGAGTCGTCGCGGCAAGCTCTACATCAACAATGCGGGATGGGGCCTCGAGGCCGATTCAATCGAATACGGGTACCGGGTCCCCTTTGGTTGGATTCACGTCTTCATCGACAAGATTGGCGAACCGGGCCCTGAGCCGGACACCTGCACCGACATCATCAAGACGGCTCAGCGTGCAAGCCCTTCCCCGGTTCAGCCCATGGCAAAGCATGCTTTCGTAGGTGTCATCCATCACTACAAAAAATGCACTTCCGTGATGATACGTGTTTGTCACAGTAGGTCGCTTTTTTGTCATGCATGTACATCCATGACAAATTTATGACAGAATCAAGATAGTCATACCTGTGCTGTCGTAAAAGTGTTCCATGACATTACCAAAATTATCATCACGGAAGTGTCCACTTCCATGACGATAAATCCCGCATCACAGAAGTGCTTTCGTCAAGGGTGACCGACACGTGGCATCCACCGTAACGGAACGCCGTTAAGCTATCGGGTCGGGTTTTGGATCCGATAACATGTTAACAGCCCCGACCAATGGGGATTTTCCACGTGTAAGATCATCATTGGCTAGAGGAAACACGTGACGGCTCATCGTCGGGACAGATGTCATCCACTCACTGGACATAAGGCGCCTATGATACGTCGACACGTGGCACGGCCCAACAAGTTTAAATGGGCCGGCCCAACTAAAGGCCCACAAGATTTTGCGGACCATAATGGGTTGGCCCAGCTAAATGCCCACGAGATTTTGCGGACCATAATGGGCTGGCCCAGCTAAATGCCCACGAGATTTTGCGGACCATAATGGGCTGGCCCAGCTAAAGGCCCACAAGATTTTGCGGGCCATAATGGGCCGGCCCAGGTAAAGGCCCACAAAATTTTTGTGTGCCATAATGGGCCGGCCCGGTTAAAGGCCCACAAGATTCTTGCGGGTCATAATGGGCCGGCCCAGCTAAAGGCCCACGAGATTTTGCCAACATTAATGGGCCGGCCCATTAACTAGCTGCCATGTTTTGGGCCAAATGCCGGCCCATATTTGATCCGGTCCACTAATGGCCTGCCACGCTCTGGGCCTAATAGTGGCCCATATGAGATCCGGCCCGTTAAAAGCCTACCATGTTCTGGGCCAAATTACGGCCTAGATCAGGTCCGGCCCTTTAAGAGGCTTTGGGCTCAATTATGGCCCGTATCAGATTCGGCCCGTCAACTGGACACTATGCTTTTGGGCCCACTTGCTAAAGGCCCACTTAGTAATTCGGCCTGATATTAGTTTTGGCCTGTTAAGGGCCCGTTTAACATTTCGGCCCTATATTAATTTCGGCCTATTAAAAGCCCGTCATATAGTTGGTCCTAACTACGGTCTGGTTTGCATCCGGCCTGCTCGCAGCCGATATCTGATTGGGCCAAGCAAGGACCCGGACAATTTTGGCCTGTTAAAAGCACGTGATTTGATTCGCACAATCATGGGCCGGGGTTCATTTCGGGCTGCTGCGTAACTAGTAGGAATTAAGAACAAACCTACTCTATACAATAAAGAAATTATGGCATAGTAACTAAGAATAAACCTACACTACACAATAAAGGATTTAAGGTATATTACATCCAGTGGGCATCGAAGTTCGCCACCAGTGATCATAAAGCACAACGAAGAAGAAGATTACAAAAACTAGGCACCATTGCAGTGTAACAAAATAATACTGAACCGAGACCACTTCCAAGACAGTTCAAGAAAGGTTAGCCTTGCGGGGGAACTGCTGCGCAAGCTGCTGAGCAAGGTTGTGTGACCGGCCTAGCATGTCGGTCATAGCTTCCAGGTGTAGCTGTTTAGCGACGAGGTTCTCATTGGTGTTCTCCGCAATCTTTCTTAGAGATAGGACTTCAAGTCGAAGTTGAGTTGCAGAATGCCTTTCTGCTAGAACTTGGGACTGAAGAAGTCGAACTGATTCAGACAATGAATTCTATGAGCTTGTCTGACTGTTAGTCTCAAGTAACTTGAACACTGCATCAAGACAAGAGTTTGGGGTTGTCTCGCTATCTTCAAGATGTTTTGCCTTCTTTGCTGCAATATATGTTGGGTTTGTCTCACAGCCTTCAGCAGACTTGTGCATGCCATCAGGCATATCACCCTGAGACAAAGCAGAGAGATGACAGGTTTTGCACGTGTATAAACAAAGATGATAACTGTTCTGTCAATTCTATCCAATTTCAAATTAGAAAATAAAGAGTATGTTCAAAATATCAATAGCATAATTTGGCATTGTTCATAATGCAGGGAGCTTCACCACACTACTAGATTACCATGTCAACATAACAAGCATAGATGAAGGGCAAAGAAAATCATTGTATCTATTTTGGATAATGTGCATGGCATGTTGTTCATATCATCAGCCACATCAGTAAGATAAAACAAGAGATGACAAGGTGCAAACGTGGGCTGCTTCACCACACACTGGATTATAGATCCACAAAAACAAGCATACATATAGGGAGTATTAAGTAATGTGCATGGTATGAATAAGGAATTTGGTTTTACAAGTAAAACTTAGAACTTACGGTTCTTACGAACATGCATTTTGGTAGGAACAGCAAAGTAAACAGCAGTAAACGATAGGGAGTATGAGCAAATTAAACAACAGTTGAGGATAAAGGCTTTAGAAGGACTGACTTACATTAACAGTTAACACCGGCTTTATAATGCCCTTCTCCATGGAAAGGAAGGATAACTCAAGAATTTCATCACATAATCTTCTTCATAAGCATTGCCTGTACTCTACATTTTGTAGAGAGTAATTATAGATATGATAATACTGGAAGGGATAGAGGATAATGAAGATAAGATGCAGATTGATGCTACATAATCAACTACCAATCCCTGGAAGTACAAGCGTTACAGGAAAAAATGTACTGACAAGAGCAATGGGCTACACTTCTGCACTGGCATTGTCTGTGTATTCTACTTGTTGGTAAGATTAAATATAGATCTGATCTTTTTAAGTAAATGGTGGGCGAGGGAGATAAGATGCAGAATGCTACAAAATGAACCAATCCCTCTTCCCATAATACAAGAGTGTTTTGAACACTGGTGTACTGTACAAAACGTTCTTATATTATGGGACGGAGGGAGTAGCTGTTAATGTAAGTACAGTGATAGACCACGTTCAGTCCTTACAAGAGGACTGTAGAGCTAAACCTCTTCAAAAGCATTGGGTTGTTTCTAAATTTATGTAAGAGTCCATACGGATCTTATAATGTCCACCAAATGGACGATTATGAGGCTAACATGTGCAGTGATGCTACATAATCAAACAGCTATGAAAGTAAGTATGGTTATACAGGGCAAGAGGTACTCACAAGAGCAATGCAGTGTGCAGTATAGTTGCGAGATTCTGTGGTCCCTTGAGAACGAATGTTCTTCTGCTAACAGTTGTAGTTCAAATTGTGATGTGATATCATAGACAATATCTTACGCTGCAGCCGAGACCAATGTGTAACAAGATTATTCCAGTCACCGTCGGATAAATGTAGCACCGGAGACTTTACAGAAATTTTGTTTAGAGGCTTGCCATCAAAGTGCGCTTGCCTCAGGTAGGATCGATACTTCATCAACGAGTGCTTGAAAAGCGCAACCAACCCTTGCTCGTCATCACAATCCAGTTTGCGCCTCGCCTATTTAAAAGAATGAAATCTTGTGTCTTCTGTCAGCAGAAACATATGCAGTAATGACCATGAATAACATTAGTACATTACTTACGCGTAAGTTGCGGAGGAAGACTGGAAATTGTTCTGTGCCTGCGGTATAATCTTTCCATGAAGGAAAGATGCGCACAAAGTTCCTGACAACAACATAAGCTTCGTCTTCTAAACTGGGAAGAAATGGAACATGGGTCCTATTTGCTGCAATTGGGGCTCTCTCTGGTTTGAAAGAGATTTGGCAACTGGATTTGGTGTACTCTTTGCTGGAATGGGGGTTTTGCGTCGTAAAGCTGGTGCTATGTCAACTGACATGATCATACTGTTTGCTGCAGTTGGGGTCTGCTGAGTTGGGGCATCAGAAATGACTAGTGTAGTAGGGCTAGAGTCTGCTAGAGTTGGGGTATTTTGTGGGTCAGGTGATATTGCAATTACACCTAATGGGCTATTTGATTTATCAGGTGCCACTACATTTCCCAAATACTTTGCTTGTGCTCCTCCACATCAGCAATCGCCCTCTTCCTTTTGAACGTCTGATACACAAGAACAGTATTTGAATGGATAAATATGGTATGATGACAGATGGAATTTTTACTGAAAATGGATAGGCAGGGCGTATTCACATACACGATGTGTAAACTAAGCTAATGGCAGTTCAACAAAGTAGAAGCAATGCAAAGCATCAGTTGCAAGATATGTGCGAGCAATGTAACCTTGGGAAGTTAGAGCAAGTACCTTGATGGGTGAATAAGATAGGGCATCTTCCTCTGACTCCTCCACTTGGGAGCTACATTGACTTAGGTCTCCCTCTAGCTCAGAATCACTGTTAGGATCATATTCTGAGCATGAATCTGTAGGTGGAGAGTGTTTGCATTGCATTGCATCCAGACTTGATTTCAGTCCCTTAATGCCAAGTTTGACAGCCATGGCATTGTTCTGCTTTATTCTTTTCATGCGCGCAAGCTCATAATCATTATGATGCTGTTCAGAATCTGAGATTCATGAAAACATAAAAAGTAGTCAGATTATCTATGGAATGCATTGCGGTTTCAACTCGGAGAGTGTCTCCCTATAAACCCCTGCATATGCAAAGTTCACCTCCCCAACCGTGCTGACCAGACCACACACAGAGATACACACCCGAGCGGCGAACATGCACTTTCGAAACTAATTTAGGAACATTTAGTTGACCAATTAAACAACTCTGTTTTAATAATATCAGATTCGTATTTGAAAAACTAAGCTTGTTTAGCTTGATGGGTGGAGCAGTGTTATTATGACACGAAGCATGTATTCTGATCGTATAGTGATCATAAAAGGGGGAAACTCTAAGCATATATTTTCTAGCAAAAGAGGGTTTCCCCTCTGATTTCTATTAAAGAAACCACCACGGAACCAACATGATCAATTAAACCCTAAGCATGATCAATTAAACCGTATTATGGCTGTGCCATGGCAGATTTGAAGCTGCAAACAAGATAAATGATATTTAGCATCCATTGTTTGCTTCGAACTAAGAACTAAATTCTAAGAGCTGAAAAGAAAGTAGAGTAACCAAGTTAAGATCTATTTTCTGGTTGAGATCAAAACGTTGAGGAGATATGAAGTACCACCTCTCTTGCGGCGTCGTGTAGGCATCGGGGGTGCGATGGCTGTCAGTGGCGTTGAAGCAGATCTGCGACGGTAGACGGGTGCATTGGGGGATAAGTCCCGTTGCGGTGGAAGAGAAGGTCATGTGAGCGGCCCTGGCAAAGAGGACGACAGCGTCGATGAAGCGAGAGGATGCGATGCAAGGCTATTGGTCCATCGCCGTGGATGAGAAACGTCCATCTCTAGCAGTGGACGACGCGGTCTTCGTAGGCGCTCCGGCATGGTGGAGGACGGTGGCGATGGATGTGGTGGAGGACGGCGGCGATGGATGGGGTGGCGGACGGAGGCTGGTGTGGGAATGGGGTGTTCTAGCGCGGACGGTGTATGAATGGGAAAATGGAGGGAGAGGTACGGGGAACCATGTTTTGGGACGCGCCTGTCTGAAATATGGGAAAGTTATGAACTTATCCCCCGTTTCAAATTTGGATGTCTCGTCGGTTGGGGATAGGACGGTAATCTCGCATCTCCCAAATATTTGCCGGTAACTATTTCGGGCGAGGAGAGGGTGTTTTGCCGCCCACGGTTTTTGCCCACGGTGTATGAATGGGGCTGACAGGTAGGGCGGTTGTGTCACGTCTGATGGAAGTTACACATCTGCCCCTATTTAAAATATTAGCCTACATCGATTTCGGGTGAGGAGAGGGTGTTTTGCCGCCCACGGTTGGCGCCCACGGTGTATGAACGGGGCTGACAGGTAGGGCGGTTTTGTCACGTCTGATGGAAGTTACACATCTGCCCCTATTTAAAATATTAGCCTACATCTATTTCGGACGAGGAGAGGGTGTTTTGCTGCCCACCATGTATGAATGGGGAATGGAGGGAGAAACAGAGGTCTTTCGGACGAGCTTGAATCAAATGAGTTTTGCCGCCCATGTTTGACGCCCACCGTGTCGGAATGGGCTCAGAGGCGGTCGTGTCACGTCTAATTGAAGTTACTAACCTACCCCTATTTAGAGCAGTGGAAATCGGGCCGATGGATTGTCTGTCTAATGGGTAGGCAGTAATTTCCATCTCCCAAACACTTGGCTTCGGGCAGCCGATGTGGGAGTGGACATTTTGCTGTTTCTTTCAAATTTTGGGACAATAAGCATCCACGTTTACCCTGGCAACTAAATTCGAATCTATTTTGTATTCCTATATGAATCTTTATAAATCATTCTATGTGTTTTTATATATCTTCAAATGGATGACAAAGATATATTCCACTGTCATATATGAATATTGTTTACAAATGCCGATACTCAAATTCAGAAACTAGAATCCAGCTTAAGGTGAATTCGAATATTTGGAACACTTCAGGTCCAACTCAAATGTCACACGCAGCATAATGTGTACTCCCATTTAGATATGTACACAAGCGATGTATCAAGATTCAAATACCGAGTCAATCAACCAAGAATGTACGAAACTAACAGACATGTAAACACTTATAGAGTATATGGATCAATAATATCAACTAACATACATAAGCCAGGCCGCTGTACTTTTTTTGGCTACAACAACATCCTTTTTTAGCCAGCATCTTGGCCCTTTCTGATGTGTGCCACTTATGGTCCATCTATACTACTATTGCTGAATGCACATTCAGCCCGATTGGCATATTTGTAGGTCTGGCACAACAATCCAAATGAAATGTCTCCGAGTCTTATCAATTAATACAGACTTGTGCTCAAATAAAATTACAAACAAAAAAACAAAAAAAATTATTACATGATCTCTAAAACAAATGGTTTGGTTGATTACATGAACAGACAACACAAAGCTTATTCAACTATGGAAAGAACATTTCACCTATGATTTACCAAGTAGGAATTTAATTTCCTTTTTTCCTTCAGGACCTTAACAATCTAGCCAGTCTCAGCTTGCTTTGTTTTGAAATCCACCAAATATTTAATGGTTGTCTTGATTACTGCTTGTGATTGTGTTGTTTGCTTCCTCAGCATGTCAACTTCATCTCTAAGTGCAGAAGCAGAATCTCTTTCTACCACTAGTTTAGCCTCTAGAGCATCAACAGTTGGCAATTCATAATGCACGATTGGGCCGGTGCCAATGTTGTGGGATGATGCAACGTCCATGGGGACCCCGCTCTTTGATCTTGGGCTAACCTGTTTTGCCATTAAAGTTCCGATTGGATTCAGAAAAGTTGAAGTTAGCAAAACATCTCAACTGGGAGTTATAACAGCAAATCAGTTAAACAAACAAGGAATTAAAGAGTTTCAATTGGATGTTGAAAAGTAGTTATTATCATCATTGTAACCCGCTGTTGTAGCAGCAAAGCAGTTAAACAAACAAGTAGATATTTAAGTTAAGGCAAACAGGTAATTCTTAACAGTAAGTATCAAACACATAGATAGGCGCAGTCTACAATATGATTAATAGGCTGTGCCATTATGTAATCAGTAGCAAACTAAATTAAGCCAAGCAACATAGTTGAACAATTTTGCAATAAGTGGCTAATTAAAATTCCAAGAAGCAGGTAACTGAACTTACGCTAGTTCTTTGTACAGGCACACTGCAACTTCTTTTTCGCTTACAAGGTTGTACAAAGGAGTCCATGGCATCAATTGCTTGGATACGCAGTCCCAATACTTCTTTCTTCCCACACTGCATGGGTAAGTCGAATGGTTAATCTGGTAAGATGGTGCGTCCTTGATATGTTATATGAGGACGTGTAGTCAGACTAGTTGTAGCCAAACACATCACACTGGCTTTTACTGTATATTTCATGTGATTACTTTTGGCATATCGGGATCTAAGCAATCTACAATAGGATGAAAAGACTGGTATCCTTCACATTATTGGCGAACTCAGTTCATAGAAACAAGTAATTCAACCATTCTGTGGGTAAATCAAAAGCGCCACTGGAATATTTTTCACTATCCAATCATACACGCAAAAAGGGCGACGCCACCATAGGGGCTGGTATGGGCGGCCGCCTCAGGTGGCTGGAAAGTGTACACCTAGTTTGATTCGTCTAGGTTGGCCCATGCTAGTTTTGTTCGTCCCAACGCACGAGCAGGCAACATAAAAAATGAAGAAAAATGTTTCAGTTTGGATGGGCCAATAACATAAGTGCAAGGCAGGCCCTGTAGCAGGCTCGCGACCCAAACGAGCACCTCCCATATCGATCGACAGTAGGAAAAATCCCAATTCATTCGCTCCAGCCTCCAGTCTGGTTCGCTCCTAACCTAGCTGCTGCTGGACAGACCGACACAGCACTTCCTCGCACCCTCGTTGGAGGGCGGTCGCCGGGCTTCAAGCGAACGGAAGGACAAGAAGATGAAGATCCAACCCTGGGTGTAGCCTGCGTGGGAGGCAGCAGCGGCAGCACGGGCATGGCATCCAGCTTGCGCAAACGGACAGTCGTAGCTTGCAAGAGTAGCATGCGCAACGAGCAGGTACGTCACACCCCTGATTATATCTAATTCAACTCTTCAATTTCTGGCCAATAGTTAAACCTGACGGTGTTGTAAAACTGCTTGTATGTAGGGAATCTATGAGAAAATGAAACCAATTTCTACTTATTTTATAACTCCCCCAATCAATACTAAACTGATTGAATCTGATGTATCTAATAAAGTTTCCGGTGCAAACATACAAGCTCATGTTGTTCTTGAGCCTGAAGTGTCTAATGAACAGACTGCTAATGAAGGATTTGATGCAAACATTTCACATGCTCCTGGTGATGAACATATAGTGTCTAATGAGGGATCTAATGCAAGCATTTTGCAAGCTCATTGAAGGATTTAGTGTCTAATGATGATCTACTATGTTGAGAGAGACAGAGATTTGCAGGCATTGATGACAAGCAAATTATAGTGCATTTTCATAGCTTGAGGAAACGTCGAGGCCATCTACCAGAAAGTCCCCGTATCATGACAACATAGCATAAATACTTTTCTAATCTGTTGTTTGAAACTATTGGCATACTTGTGCAGGATAGATATATTGATATGCAGTTTGCGCACTGGTTATATGTGCAATTACACTTCGATATTTTCAGCCGGAGAACGAATAATTCAAGCAGGTACAGGCCATGTTTGTAGTCCTTGTACACCATGTTGCATTTTGTATTTTTTGGTGCTTGCATCATTTAGTGTTTATAATCTGAACTACTTTGGATCATTAGCTGGTTTTCAAAGTGCATGTAGCTTCACATTTCTCAAGTTATGTTGATTTCTGGAGTGCAAATGTCTTCGTATTTTTAAAGTTAAATGTTCGCCCTGGTAACTTGAATTCGTGGATCAGCTACTGCACACAAATCATACACGAATGCCAGTTCGAATTAATGAAATGCAGGGACTTACGCTAGCTCGTTGTACAGGCTCACTGCAGCTCTGCTTGCGCTTGGGATGTTCCATGTAAAAGTCCATGTTACCACTTGCTTGGATGTGCAGGCCTTGTGCTCCTTGCATCCCCCTCTGCATTTTTGACACGGCGAATGGTTGATCAAATAAGAGGAATCGACCTTGATGTTGTACCGGAGGACAGATACTTACAAGCTTTATGGGTGTGCAGGATGTGTACCAGATCCCATAGCGTCATCATGCTTCGCTAAAATATGGATTTGCTTGTTTCAGATGATATCTCCAGAAGAAATAAGAGTTAAGGTCAGAGTTGCATAGGCGTGTAAGCTAAGAGAGCAGTGAAAGGATATCCAAACATCGTCAGAATAGTGCATAAGGGAGTGATGTGTGGATACCTAGTTCGGGCCGGCGTTTGGGCATGCTCGCCTAGCTAGAGTGCGGGTCACTTCAGAGCCGTTGAGGGTGATGCGCGGGCGTTGGCTGGCCGCGCACGGATGCAGATCTTGAGTGGCAGCGGAGCACTATGATGCGGTGGACGAGACCGTTGGTGAAGCCCCAACGGCCTCGGGGGGCGGAGGTGCGACGATGTGCTCGATGAAGTAGCCCCGGTGAGCTGGGAGACGGCGTCGGTGAAGCGCACCTGATGCGGTGGAACTTGGTGTGTGTGAGGCACGTCGGTTGCGGCGGCCGACGTTGTCGGTGGACCACCCAGTGCGGTGGACGAGGGCGTAGATGAGGTAGCTCCGGTGCGGTGGTGAAGCGCGACCATCGTCTTCGTCGTCGTCGTCCGGCACAGAGGTGGGGAACGGTGGGGAAAGAGACGAGACAAGGGGCGATTCGAGGGTTGGCGGCGAATTAAGGATTTGAGCAATCTGGGCGCGGAAGGGGACGGTGGAGAAGAGAGATTTTGCAGGGCTGGAATTGGGGCCGCCAGATATTTCAATCCGAAACATGGAAGCGCGAACTTATATTATTGTCGTCCTTTTTGGGGGGGAGGGGGGTGGGTGGCTGGGTGCTACGCGTCCGTCCGACACACGCGACCACCCCGACAGGACTATGCTTCGGTGCCTTAAGGCACCTGCCTTTGTGTCCATGACATATGGGCCCAACAGGTGGCTGGCCCACATGTCAGTGACCCAAAGGCAGTTGCCTTTAAGGCACCGAAGTAGCGTCCACCCCGACACGACCCTGGTTTGCCTGGTGCGCCTACATTTGAGAATGCAAACGAATCTTCTTTCATTTGCAAACGTATCTGTATGTATTACCATGCCCGTGTTTTCCTTGCAATAACTAGTCATTCGAAACGAGATACTCCATCCGTTCACTTTTGTATCGTTTCAGACAACTTAAAATGAACGGAGGGAGTACTATAAATTAATTAATGAGGAGTTATTTAAAAAAAATCGAAACGGTACCCACGCTAACGTGGATTAGAGTGTGTGTCACATAATTAGTTATTTGAATTAGAGTGTGTGTCATGTAGTTAGTTATTTGAATTAGAGTGTGTGTCACGTAGTGATCTCCAATTCTAACGTGGATTTCGCATTTCACTTTATCCACGCTACTTTTTTAATACAAATTCATATGTATATGATGAACACCATGGTAGTGAGAAAACTTTTGGATGCATTCAAACATATGACCTACAAAATAGCACAACAAACTGAGTCAATGTCAACTTTTCGAAACTTAGTATGGAACGAATTTGAAATAATTACCCGTATGCCTGGTCCTCGGTTCAAATCTTACAATGTACACCGAATTGAAACATCGGTATTAAGTCTCGTACTATGTACATTCAACTGTTGTTTTTACCCCCCCCCCCACACAAACGCTACATACTTCCTATATCGGTCAATCTTCCTCTCCTAACCACCTTAGGAAGCTATCTCTAAGTCTCGCAACTACACAACCCCTTTTTCCACTCTGTTACCAAATGTATTTACCTCACACACCCGCCATTGCACCCCATGCCGAGATCTCTCTCTCTCCCCCTATCCCTCTCACCCTCTCGCGCTAAATACATGCATTGCCTATCTAGCCCCCCAACCTCTCGTGCATGCGCACGCACGCACGTTGTATATCTAGGTCACTCCCTCGAGACTGTCTCACTCTTTCTTCCGCACGGCAGGCCACACTCGCTCAATCTCGCTCTCTTTATCTGAGTCTCGTTTAACCTCATTTTCTTTCACACATAAATGATATATCTCCCTGTTCAGGCCTCGATCGACACACTCTATACTCTCTCACGCAGATTGTCTATCTAGGTCAGTCCATCCAAGCCGCCACCACTCTTTCGACCTCATGGTGGGCCACGCTCACTCAATCTCTCTCTCTCTCTCTCCGTATGTCTCGATTGACCTCGCTCTTTCTCGGAAAAAACGATATATCACCATGTTTGAGCCCAATTCGACCTATTCACATTGTATACTCTCTCACGCACATCGTCTATCTAGGTCACTCTCTCCAACCCGTCTCACTCTTTCGATCGCACGGCGACCCTATGTGATCGGTTGACCTTGCTTCCTCCCACGCACAAAATATATCTACACGTCTGTGACTGGATCATCTCAAGCTCTATCTTACAGCCCTCACCCTTGCCAAAAAGCTCAATCGGACAATATCTCTCCAGAGCATATATATTTGTTCAATGAATGTCGGACCACACTCACTTTGTCTCTCTATCTATATGTCGCTCGATTGACCTCGCTTTCTCACACCGTATCTTCCATGCGTTGAAGCTACTACCTCTCCATCCCTCGCAAAGCCGGAGCTATTTACATTGCGAGGGGCACTCCAACCTTCGATTAATTTGTGTAGGCATTTATTCCGATCGGTTTAGATTATATTTCCGTAGCATTCGGCCCACAACTACTGCAAACACCGTTGCAACCCACGCAACTGCCCTAGTTGATTTCCCTCTTTCTCGGTCATCGCTCTCTCGCACGTCCTTTCTCGCCTTCAACGTCGCACCATGGTATTATTGAAAAAACTATGTTGTTCTCTTTAATTATTATAAATAAGCTACAAAACTGCACACCGATAGTCCACTTGGAATGGAACAAATTTCGACCCACAAATTAAAGTGGTACAAACTACACACCGATGGGCCCACATGTTATGAAACAAATTTGGACCCATATACAAATTAAAAAATAAAGGACGAGGATTGAACATGCGACCGGGCCTTCAAGCCGCACGTCAAGAGTAGGCAACATACGTAGAATAGCATTGTTTGTTGTACCCCCTTTGTTCACATAATGTTTTTATATTACCATAGCCTAATTAATGGATAACATGTAATATTATTTTTAGTACTATTCGCCTTCACTTACTGGTGGGTTCCATGTGCTCTCTCTCTCCTCCCCTTCTGCGTTTAGACGCACGGACTAGTAATTTGTACGTGCTTTGCACGTTAGATTAAAAGTAAATATCCTATCTCATAAAAATCAGAGTACTACAATGAATTTATATATGAAGAATGCATTAGAAAAAAGCATATAGTTTTATTCCAAAAGAAATGATAAGGGCGTGTTTGTGAAATATTTTAGTTTTTCAAATTCAAACTTATAATATAGGTAAAATTAATTTGATGTTATAATTTTCATCTTTCCATACTTTCAAGTCAGCGTTTTCTCATAAACTCTATCTCATCTGTGTGTTGTCGACCGCACAGCAATTTAAGTAACTTAGTGTCCCCTTAAGAAAAATAAAGTAAAGTCTAAATCTAAAATTTATAATGATATTTTGAATATTTCACTCAGCGAACAAAAATATTGCCATGCGTACACTTTTTTTCTACTGTGTTCTAATTCTTTTGAGAAAAAATACTTCCCTACATGCATTCAACAGTATTCATGTGAGGAGCAAATTGCTAATATAGGCCGCTAGCCTCTACATGCACATTTTTTAGATGCTTCTGGTGTGTACTGGAGTATTAACAGGAACATTTCACAATATGAGGCTAGCTGCGTGCTCACTTGAAGCTCTAGAAAGATCCTCCCAGCCTTGTTTTGGCGCCCAACCGTGGGAGCGAATCCCACTAACCATAACCATTGGATCAGTAGGGTTCAACTTTGATAAACGGTGGCGATTCAACCCGTGGAGGAAATCAATGGCTAGCAAACGATTCTGCGTCACGGCGGGTGGCTATCCAAAGTTTGAAAATTGGTGTACTAGAGAAGATAGAGATATAGTATATTTTTACACGCACATTTTTCCTCCGTGCCGAGACGTGGCACACCCTACCGTGCGGTTTCGGGGTCCTCCGGGGTGGTGCACGCATATATTCTTCCTGACGTGGGACGCCCTACCATGCATTTTCTAGGTCCTCCTCGGTCGTAGCGCCAAAGCAAGTAAATGAGTCGTCAAATCATGAAAGACCACCTTTCCCGCCGAGTACATCAGTGAAGCACGGTGGCTAGCTAGTTGGGCTAGTTCGACCGATTAGCTAGGCCGCCGCCACATTTGTTTTTTCACCCCTTTTTTATCTACTTCCCGACAGGTAAATTTAAATATCCACCACAGCATTGCTCTGGTGTTTGGGTGCGGCAGGATTTTTAATTTTTTCATTGACGGGAGCAGGCGCGGCAGGATTTTTAATTTTTTGATTGACGGGAGCAGGCGCGGTAGCAATTAGTCACGATGACTCCGCCTGTACCCACTGCTCCCTGATGTGAGAAGTCGTCAACTGGTGTTTTACCGTGGTGAAAACCAAAAGATTCCCCGCTCCCTCCGCCTTCCCGTAGATTGCATTGCCTTTCAACCGTTTCGCCCCCTTTGCTTCCTCTCCCCATTGCTTCTACCTGGTTCCATGGCGATGCAGCAGATCACGCAGTCCGAGGTGAGGCTCCTGACACAGGAGCTCCATGCCAAGGGTGCGGATCTCAGGGCCAAGGACGTGGAGCTCCGTGAGCTCAAGGAGGAGAGGAGTGCCATGCTCCTCCGTTATGTGCGGGAGTTCATGGAGCTTCAAAAGCGGCAGGCGTCCACCACAAAGATGCTCGAGGCGTCGGCGGCATTGCTGCAGAAAGCGGGAGATATGATAGGCCGTCAGGGCAGCCGGCTGGAGCGCGAGCGGGCCGATCGTGACGAGGTCCAGGATGGCCTCAGCCAATTGGTGAACCAAGTTGCCACGCACGTGTTGCGGCTGCGCGATGCCCACCGTCGTGCCAGCGCGACAATGTCGGCCGTCAGGCTAAACCCGTTCGACCACCCGGTCGATTTCAACGAGCTGCGGCTTCCTGACCTAGTCTCCTTCTTCACCTATATCTCAGAGGAGCTGAGACGTCTCCGCACGATGGTGGGGGCTAAAATGGACAAGGAGGGGTTGCGGGCTTCCGTCGCCGTTGCCGGGCGAATCCTTTTAGGGATCCGTCACCAGAATCCATTTGTGCCATTGGATGCCGTCTTTGACAAGCTGGCTCCCGTCGACCGAGAGCGGGCTCTGCGGGAGGTTGCACCCTGCATCACCAACGTCGTGCGCCTCGAGAAGCAGAAGGACTTTGGTGGTGTTTAGGCGCCCTCTGCTTGGGCATGTCCATGTCTCGGCGCAACATGACCGTTGGATCAAACTCAGACGGTGCAGATCAGTCACTGTAGCACAAAGCATGTGGGTGTGTTTGGTTGCATTCTCATCTCAATATAGTTGTTTCCTCTTCGTGTATTTTTGTCAACCTACTAGTGTGGACTCATGCACCCTTCATGCACTCTGCCAAACACCCAAAAGTGGGTTGAGAAGGGAACTTTTTCTCCCATCCCGTGCACCCTTCATACACCCTGCCTAACACTATTCGTACTTCATATGGTTCATTTGTCGTGGAGTACTGTAGCACCGTACTCTCCGTGTGCTGTGGACCTAGTTATGTTAACATTGATCTCACCGTTCATTCTTGACCGGACAGTCGAAAAAGCGGTACTATGTTACATATAGGAGTAGTTGACATGCGCACAACATCATTTGTTATCGTCATATCTTACTACACTAGCAACAAGATTGTGTAGTACTGACGTATGAACCACTGCACATGCCTAGTAGTAGGAGCACTGTGTATGTTCAAGTGGCTGTCGTGTTTCGCACTCCTCCGTCATAAGAGTGGAAATGCTTGCTGTAATCATTTTTTTCTTCTAAAAACAGTGGACACGCTCTACCGTGCGGATCCTCCTCCAGCCATGCACTAAATTACTCACTTTCACCGACGTGTGGGACAGCTAGCATCGGGGTCCACCAACCATGCACTAAATTACTCCGTAGTAGCGTGACGGTAGACTACCCCGATCGAAGCACTGCAGTAATGCCCAATGAGCCATCAAATCACAAAACCCCCTCCTTTCCAGTAGTAAGTTGGACGGACGGAGCAACCATCATTTCACTCTTCTCTCTCAGCTTCCTCTCTACCCAACCCTCGCTTCTGCCTCATCTTGTTACTCATTTCTTCAAGAAAACCCCGACCTGCTTGTACCATTGTTCTTCTCTCCCAAAGAAGGAAAGGTGAGCGCATCAATGGTGTTGATTCTAGCCAAGGCCCGGTCTTGCAACACCGAGACTGATCCTATAACTCCCTCTCTTTTATTCTTTTGGGTTTGCGATTATGGTTTCTTTTCTTTTATTTCTATTTGACAGTTTCTTGATGGACGCTGGAGCACCGGCCGAAGTGATGTCTATGGCTCCGGCCAAAACCGTCGAGGCTCATGGTACGAAGAAGCGCAAGCACCCCGTCGAGACTACCGCAGACAAGCTCAAAGCCATCGCCCTGTCCAAGGCCCCCTCTCCGGGATCCCTCATTAAGCAAGTCCAGGTAATATCTCTTCTTGACGATCTTTTTCTCGATCTTGATCGTGTTTTTTCATCTAACATGTAGTACTAGTACTAGTAGTACAACTTTCTGGGTGATCTTGCATGTGATTTTTGTGTGCCAAATGATGGTTCTAAATTCCTCTTTTGACCAAAACATGCGAGAGGTTGACACTGATTTATTATAGATTACTTTCAACAACTCCCTCTGTCCCAAATTTATTGTCTTAGATTTGTCTAGATATGGATGTATCTAATACTAAAATGTGACTTGATACATCCGTATCTAGACAAAATATAAGACAAGAATTTTGGGACGGAGGGATTACTTTATGAACATCAATGCTACCTTTTAAGAGGGTATATTTGCCTCAGTAACTTGTGTTATGGATATTGCATGTAATCCCTCTGCTCTCATGCCTTTGAAGACATGTTCTAGTGTCTTTGTTCACTCATTTTTGTGTGTATATGTAGTCATATATGGAGTATAATATCGAAAATCATCTTATATTTTTGAACAGAGGTAGTAATAAAATATGGTTTCTGTTTGAATTAGAACCAGGTCCGCGGTGGAGATGAAGTTCTCAAAGTCATGCCGTGTGAACTGGAAGACCTGATGATGAGTTCTACTGCTGAACTATCCAGCTGATGTGTCCTTGTCACCACGTGTCCTGAACTAGTGTTTTCCTGTAGCATTGTTGTCAGGCGTGTTCTTGAGGCTGTACTTGACCACAACAATTTCCTGGCTGTGCCTTCGATTATGAAGGGTGTGGTTCTTGTAAAGCTTCCCAACAAATCTGATGCGGCATGTCTTCATCATGTTTATGAGTGGAAAGACCACTCTGTTAGGTTCTCCAAGGTTGACAAGATGGTGGTGGTGCATGTAGACATCTCACACGAAGTCCATGGCCTAGTCAGTTATGCGGGGTTCATCCCGTAGGTCGGTGGCAAAAAATAGTCTGCAGAGTTTAGTTAGTGCAACTTTGCTTGTCTATAGTAAGTACTATTGTTCAGTACTTGATTTGTGTTTGTGAACCCTGTATTGTTTATTAGTACTGTCGCTTTTGGTGTGTGGTCAGTCCTGAGAACGGTCTATGTTAATGTCTGTCCACTCAATTCAGTCTGTATATTTTGAAGTATCCATATCATATTTTTTGTGAGGACGGTCTATCAATTATAGTTACACTCCAATATCTGTATGCATTGCAGGGTTTATCGCACCCACCAGGATTTCCAGCCCCATGGATGTTTGGTCCATACAATTTGTCACAACCTTTGGACGGTCCTGCTTGTGGGAGTAGGCGGGGCCCCTGCATGCCACGCATAGTTGGACGATCAATCTTCTGTTTAGTACTTCAACATAGTGATTTCCTGGTAAGGATTCACTCGTGTCACATCAAGTAAATCTTATTGATTTACTGTCTAAATCTTATTGATTTAATGTCATGTTTTCTTTCTTTTCCTGCAATTTTACTATGCAGGTTTTGCCATGTGACATTCATCACAGAATAAACCGTTTGGTTTGCTCTATGATGGCTATTTTTGCAGGCTTAACTTCTTATGTCGTGTCAGTAACGAAGGCACCGTCCATCACTTATATTACTGGAAAAAATTGGATCAATCTGTTGTCTGAGTACAAGCTGAATCCCTATGATGAACTGCAGTTTGGTTCAACAAAACGCCACAATTAGTCCTTCTCACGTTTAAAAGAAATGAAGAAAAAGACTAGATCACGGTCACGGATCCTAGTCAAGTTAGAAAGCTGATCATAGCAGACCAGACACGATCGCCGCTGTCTCGCATAGATCGAGCACCGGCAGTTGCTCTAGCACTGACAGCAGCAGCAGCTCAGTCTGATCCAGCTGAGGATTGGGCACCGACCGCGTCAGCGGATTAGTCTGATGTACCGGAGGATCGGGCATCGACACCGGCACCTGCTCCGACACCGGCACCAGTTCTACAAGGAGCACCATCTCCGGCAGCAGCAACGGCTTCGGCACCAGCACCAACACTTGCACTTGCATCTGCTCCGGCCCGTGCAGTTGCACCGGCAACAGACTAGGCTGCAGTTCGCACTTCATATACCAAAGTCCTTACAAAAACCAACTTGTCCACCTTCTTGGTAAGCATTGGCCGCCCAAGTGCTTCATTCTTTTTTCTTTCCATGTTGTTTCACATGATTCACTGTGTTGATCTAACTGTTTGGGTATGTCTTGTTGTTTGCAAACAGAGAATTTCTAGAGCAACGAGGGAGTCGTTCAACAATCCGGGCGACCGCGGCCAAGTTTCTCTTACCATGCGCAGCCTTGGTGTGAATGAACGTTCTCAATATACCGTAAGTACAAAGGATGGCCGCATGATGATTGATGCTAAAGGATGGTCAAGGTTCAAATCTAAATCATATCTTTCGGTAGGGGATGATGTCAAAATCGAACTTTCTCGGCAAGGAGAGATGGTCCAAATCAACTTTGAAATTCTTCAGTAGCACCACGCAACTACCAAACTGATCTATCCTCTGAGAGATTTTGATGTAATAATCTGGCATGGTGAAACAAGTGTCCTACGTGTATAAGTAGTACGACAGTATTATTTATCACATGGTATATCGTTGATAGAATTGCAACTCTGATTGTTGGTTAGTTACTATCGTTCGATTTCATTCCAACAGCTGTCGTGCATTATTCAATTTTGTGTATTCTCCTTGCGACAACATCTAAAACCAGCGTCGTACCGATCGCTTGCAATATGAAAAGCACTGAGGTAGAACACATGGGCCCCCAAACATGCAGGGTCGGCCTGCGGCCCAAAGTCCAGAACCGTGAGCCTATCCGAGTATTATATTCTCACCTGAACCCTCATAAAAAAAGCTGAACCTCCATAATGCCCGTGCGTTGCAGAGGGAGTATATTTCTCGGCAAGGTGAGCCTGTGATATAAAAGATTTGTATATTTCTTTACAGAGGGGTATCTATCTGTTAAAAAATATATTTATGTGTAACTAGTTACTCCTGTCTTTCTACTTCCTTTCGCTGATATGTGGGGCAACCGGCAACGGGGTCCACGTGCCATATGCACAAATTAGAGTGCACAACTTCACGGTAGACACACCCCGGTCGTAGCGCCGCAGTAATGCCCAATGAGCCGTCAAATCACAACCCCCCCTTTCCAGCTTTAGCAGTAAGCTGGACGAACGAAGCGGCAATATTTCACTGGGCCTTCCCCTTCTCCCTTGTCTGCTTGTTTAGAGAAAACCCCCTCTCGGCGATTGCATAGGGTTTTCTCATGGAGAACCAGGTACGAATTCTTCATCCATCCCCGATAAACCCAAGTCCCTTGGTCGCAGGTAATCCTAGGATGGCATCCGCCGCCGTTGATGCATTTTTCTTCCTACTGAATCTAGTGTGTTTCATTTGCAGTGCCCAAAGTGCGAGTACCCTACAAGTTTCTGCGCCCTCGGCGAGACGCCACACTTTTTACTTCTCATCCTAACACAACATTTTGAAACGCGCATAGTATGTTCCTAGAATCCTCTTTTCTATCCAGGAGGGTGGGTTTTTTTTGAACATGTTGTGTGCTCATATTATTTTTCCTACAGTGTATTATTTGCTCTGCCAGAACACATGTACTCAAGATTCTCGGCCTTGCCATAACTGAATACACTAGTTTAATGGTCACAGTGAAGACAAGCCATGGATATAAGTTCCAAGTTGGGTTCATGAACCAAGAAGATCGCTGCTTTTTTATGGCCGAACTTGGATAAACTTTCTCAAGTGTTACGGACTGAAAGTTGGCGCACGAATGTTGATGGAAATATCAGAACCTGGTCTCATCTTCACTGCGATCTTCCACCCCGATGTCGTTCCAATTGTTCATCCATGTTAGTTTTGTATCTGGTTCTTGCTTGTTGCCTCGATTACTTCTTAATCCACCTATTCTATCTAACTAATCACAATTTAACTTTAGAAATAGCAACGAATCTCTCATGAAGATGCTACTTCTAACTAATATTTTCTTATAATTGGTGGCACGTGTAGGTTTTTTCAGAGTTAAGCAGTCTGCTCGTTTGTTACTCTGTAATAACTCGGTTGTTACTAATGGCACTGAAGTTGACTGGATCGACATCGACAAGTTCCCACACTTTATTGATCGTCTTGAGGTCCTTGTGGGGCGTTTCAATGGTGGAAGTCCACGTGGGATATGTGTGCCACTACTACACTCGTTGAACAGGTCCAACTGTGTTGAGAAACTTATGGTACGAGCTGTTTTCTGTTATATATGTTGTTCATAAACTATTGCTTATGCACAGTTCTACATCTGTGATCTTCTTCAAACAGGAACTGCCGAGCTCTATTGTTCCTATACAGATGCCTGACCATGGTCGGGTCAGACATGCACTTGGTCACAACATGATGTTTATGTCAACCTACTCAATTCCCCTTGGAGCTAAAAAGATACTTATTCATGGGTGGTCTCAAATAATGAAGGCCCGTCCATCTAGGAGAATAGGACAGAAGATTATGTTCATGCTTTTCCATGGCTCTAAAGTGAATATCCTGTTTATTGACCACATTGCGAGATGAAGCCGCTTTCAGAAGGTTGTGGATGCGTGGGGTGGCGCCTGGGCCTTGTCCTGGGGCTTGGCGGCCTCACCCTTGGTTAACTGTAGGCAAAGTAGCACTGTTCGAGGCGTGCTTTGTACGGTTGAACCTGTATAAGTACTCATACTGCTTTCAGCTTTGGTTGTTAAGTGCCCCTGCTGGTTTCAGTTAAGGTTGTTAAGTACTCCTGCTGCTTTTATAGTCTATCGTGTTTCTTTAGTCCTGTCTTCCTCCAGCCGCCAAAACCAAACCAGCGCCGGCAGGGCCGCCTGCTTCCGCCTCCCACGGCTGGCTGCACCTCAGCGCACGCATCGCCGCCCCACCGTCTCCTAAATCGTTAACGCCGACGTCCTCCGCACGCTTTGGTGCGCTCGCCGCGGCGCCGCCCTCGCGCGTTGTCAACATGGTCAACAAACAACAGGAATCGGCAGAAGTACGTGGAGAGGATGACAGTAGGGGCCCACCACGTCAGTGTATGGAAAAATAAAATGCTTCCTCCTAGTGTTTTCCTGACATCTGGGACCCACGACATTGTGAGTCTATATAGTCAATAGACAAGAGAACAACACAAGATCGGCTGACACCTAGGACGTAGCTACTCGAGCAGTAATTTTTTTTTGTTTGGTATTGTTGAGACGGAGCAGGGTTTGAACTGGGCTGTGGCCCGTCTAGCCCAGGCTTATATTTTATGTTCACCATGTGACCAACCCAGCTATTTTTTCTTTGTGAAAATGAGCCCAGTTTATTTTTTCTGAAGAATACACAATCCAGGCCTACTTATGTTTGTACGCCCCGATGGGCTGCAACTCTTTCAAGACGCCTACAAATCTTGAAAGTAATATGAAATGGGTTGTAAATATAAAAACAGATGACAAATTGGAAATTACTTTATAATTTCAAAATTTTATTACATTTTAAGATTCCTATTTCACTGGGCATTAACCTAATTTAAATATATCTTCAAAGTACTTTAAATCTGGCTGGACATTTCGGTATTAAAAATAGTTTGGAACACACAGAAATATGCGAAATTGGCCCTGGCACGCCAAAAAAAACGACTGCAATAAATTGCATAAGAAGTTGCCATGAGCTATATATAACTTATTAAAAAAAGAGGGAGTGGTCTAACTTGTGGGCCTGTTTAGTTGATGCGTATGCAAGATTTTTTTAGTTATTATATACGTCAACAAACGATTCTAGCAGACGTAACCGTTGGATGTCAATCCAACGGCCGTCGTGTTTCTTCAATCTCTGATCTTCTTGCTCCAGCCGCCAAAGCAGCGCTGGCGGGACCGCCTACTCCCGCCTCTCGTGGCCGGCTGTGCTGCTGCGCAGGCCTCAGCACCCCCTACTACTCCCACCGCTGGCCAGGGCATCCCTCTACTCACCCACACCCCCTGTTATTCTGCGGCGACGGCATCCTCACACCGCAGCCGAACCAGTGAACGCTCGTACTCCTCTCCACGTGGGCATCCACTGCCGCGTCATCCCCGGCTCCGCGTCGTCCCCTTCCTATGCCTTGCCGTCGTCCACCGCCGGGGTGCTCTCGGCGCGGCGTAGTCAATGTGGTCAACGACCGACTTCCATCAGAAGAGTAATGTACGTGGAGAGGCTGACAGCTGGGTCCACGGCCGCCGCAAGGAAGTGCCTCCTTATTACGCGGAAAACAATTATTCCTCCACCTGACAGTGGGCACCCACGGAACGGGCCACCAGTATTTTGTGAAAAAAATCGTTTCCCCGTGACTGCTGGGACCCACCGGACGGGCCACCGTATTTCGCGAAAAAAACGTTCCCCCCGCTGTCAGCTCGGACCCTGAAAGTGCAACTATCCCCGGGTGGTTTTGGTAATTCCTAACAACATATAGCTCATTGAGCTAACATTATTCCAAGATTAATATTTCAGGAAAAGCTCAATGAATGGCATGGCATGGATGAGGAAAGTGGATCCCTCAAAATTCTAAGGACAAAAAGTTTGGCTCAAGCTTCAAGATCAAGACTCTACATTTCATATTTTAGTGATCCAAGATCACATTGAGTCTATAGGAAAAGCCAATACTATCAAGGAGGGATGAGGTGTTGCTTAATGGCTTGCTTGCTCAAAGTGCTTAGTGATATGCTCCAAAACCCTCAACTACCTTCCCACATCCACATATGACCTAAACCAAAAGTCAAACTCGGCCCCACCGATTCTTTCTATCCGGCGCCGCCGAGTTTCAAATGTCATAGCCACTGCCACAAACCCTAGCAATTCGGTTTCACCGATAGGGATCTCGGTATCACTGAGATGGGATTGTAATCTCTCTGTTTCCCTTCGTAATGTTCCGGTCTTACCGAGATGAGCGATCGGTCCCACCGAGATTTCAATGTAAACTCTCTGTTTCCCTTTTGTAACATTTTGGTCTCACTGAGATGAGCGAATCGGTCCCATCGAGTTTACCTGACCAACTCTCTGGTTAGCTTATTACCAAAATCGGTCCCACCGAGTTTGTGTAATCGGTCACACCGAGATTACGTTATGCCTTAACCCTAACCATATCGGTCCTACCGAGTTGCATCTTAGTCCCACCGAAAATCCTAACGGTCACTACGTTTGCTGAATCGGTCCGACCGAGTTTAACCATTCGGTCCCACCGAGTTTGGCAAATTGTGTGTAACGGTTAGATTCTGTGTGGAGGCTATATACACCCCTCCACCCACTCTTCATTCGTGGAGAGAGCCATCAGAACATACCTACACTTCCAATACACATTTTCTGGGAGAGAACCACCTACACTTGTGTTGAGGTCAAGATATTCCATTCCAACCATATGAATCTTGATCTCTAGCCTTCCCCAAGTTGCTTTCCACTCAAATCTTCTTTCCACCAAATCCAAATCCTGTGAGAGAGAGTTGAGTGTTGGGGAGACTATCATTTGAAGCACAAGAGCAAGGAGTTCATCATCAACACACCATTTGTTACTTCTTGGAGAGTGGTGTCTCCTAGACTGGCTAGGTGTCACTTGGGAGCCTCCGACAAGATTGTGGAGTTGAACGAAGGAGTTTGTAAGGGCAAGGAGATCGCCTACTTCGTGAAGATCTACCACTAGTGAGGCAAGTCCTTCGTGGGCGACGGCCATGATGGAATAGACAAGGTTGCTTCTTCGTGGACACTTCATGGGTGGAGCCCTCCGTGGACTCGCGCAACCATTACCCTTCGTGGGTTGAAGTCTCCATCAACATGGATGTACGATAGCACCACCTATCGGAACCACGACAAAAACATCCGTGTCTCCAATTGCGTTTGAATCCTCCAAACCCTTCCCTTTACATTCTTGCAAGTTGCATGCTTTACTTTCCGCTACTCATATACTCTTTTGCATGCTTGCTTGAATTGTGTGGAGATTGCTTGACTTGTGCTAAGATAGCTGAAATCTGCCAAGAACTAAAATTGGGAAAAGGCTAGATTTTTATTTGCTCAAGTAGTCTAATCACCCCCTCTAGACATACTTTTGATCCTACAAGTGGTATCAGAGCCTTGGTCTCCATTTGCTTTGATTTCCATAGCTTTTGGTGGTCATAGCCTTGGTTTCACAACCTAGGAGAGTATGGCGTCTAGTGAGGGAAATTATCACCGTAGAGGTCCTTACTTTGATGGTACTAATTTGCTACTTGGAAGCATAAGACGAAAATGCATATTCTTGGACATAACCCCGCCGTTTGGGCTATTGTGTGTGTTGGCTTGCAAGGTGAATTCTTTGATGGGAGAGAACCGAATCTTGAAGCTACCGCGGATGAGTTGAAGATGCTTCAATACAATGCTCAAGCTTGTGATATCCTCTTCAACGGATTGTGCCCCGAAGAATTCAACAAAATCAGTCGTCTTGAGAATGCAAAGGAAATTTGGGATACTTTGATTGACATGCAAGAAGGTACCGACTCCGTCAAGGAATCCAAGTTGGATGTGCTTCAAAGTCAACTTGACAAGTTCAAAATGAAGGATGGTGAAGGTGTCCCTGAAATGTACTCTAGGCTTTCTCTTATCACAAATGAGATTCCCGGCTTAGGGAGTGAAGAGATGACCGATAGATTCATCATCAAGAAGATCCTAAGAGCCTTGGATGGAAAATATGAGAACATGTGCACATTGATCCAAATGATGCCCAATTACAAAGATCTCAAGCCAACGGAAGTCATCGGAAGAATTGTTGCTCTTGAGATGTCACTCAAGGATAAAGAGTAACTTCACAACAAATCAAGTGGTGCTTACAAAGCCTCATGTGAAACCCCCACATCATCGAGTGAGAAACAAACCTTCAATGAAGAATTGAGCTTAATGGTGAAGAACTTCAACAAGTTCTACAAGAGTAGAAGCAAAGAGAGAAGCTCCAAGTCAAGGTCCTACAATGACAAAAGATCTTCTAGTCGAGAGCAAAACTGCTACAATTGTGGAAGGCCTGGACACTATTCCAATGAGTGTACGGCCCCCTACAAGAGAAGAGAAGATTCTCCCAAGAGAAGAAGTAGAAGAGAAGAATCACCATCTAGAGAAAGAAGGAGTAGAGATGATCGTTATGAACGAAGACCCTCACGGAAAAGCAAGGATTCGGAAAGAAAGGACAAGTCATCAAGGAGCTACATAAAACAAAGACACCAAGCTCATGTTGGTGAATGGGTATCCGGCTCCGACTCCGACAACCACTCCGAGAGAAGCTATCACTCCGACTCCGAATATACTCAAGATGAAGGTGTTGCCGGTCTAGCACTTGTGACAACCAACTCCTACGACATATTTGACTCACCAAATGAAGGAGTTGGAACATGCTTCATGGCTAAAGGCCCAAAGGTATCACACCCCGAGTGTGTTGATTTCAATAGTGATGAAGATGACTTGTTAGGTGATGATGATTTACTTGTTGACAACTCTAGTGATGAATACTATGATGAAACGTCAATTAATCGTGCTAATCAAGATAAAACGAATGACAATGATAAGGAGAAGATTGAGTCTCTAACTAAAGAACTAAACACTCTTAAGTTAGCTCATGAAACTATCTTAGGAGATCATCGAGAACTTTTAAGGACTCATGAGAAATTGCGCTTTGAAAAGCTCAACCTTGAGCAAGAGCATGAGTTCTTAAAAGCAATCAATGATGATCTTCATAAGAAAAGTTCTTCTTACATTGCCAAGCGTTTACTCTTATCCACTCACATGCCTCAAGTCAAGTCTAGTAACAAGAACAAGAAAGATTCTTCCTCTAGTAGTAAAAATAATCATGCTAAATCCAATATTGTTGCTTCTAGTAGTTCTCTTGATTCCACTAATGATTCTCTTAGCCAAGTTACACTTGAGCAAGAAAATAGCTTATTGAAGGGAATTATAGAGAAAGGTGTTTACAAGAGCCTTGCTGGAAGTAAGCAATTCGAGGAAATTGTACGCAAGCAAGGAAGGCACCGGAAGAATCAAGGTGTTGGTTTTGAACGAAAGTTCAATGCCAATGGAGTTGAGTGGGAAGAAGATCAATACCCCAAGACGAAGTTTGTTCCTCAACAAGAGGAGTATGATCCTACTTCTCTCAAAGGGACACATGCTCAAGATGATCTTCCACCACAAGACCACAAGAAAAAAGGCAAGGACAAGCTTCAAGAGGAAATTGATGCATTTGAAGAAGCTCCTAAGGCCTTGGTCAAGTGGGTTCCCAAGACTACTTCAAGTTCCACTTCATCAAGTACAACTACAACACCGAGGATTCCCATCAAGATGGTGTGGATCCCGAAGAAGAAGAACTAGAGAGTTCTTGAGGGTGACTCCGCCAACATACTTCCCTCTTATCATCTTGGCAAGAACAAGTGCAATCAACTTCCACATCTTGCACTAGTTCAAGGAGTCACAAACCCTCTTGTTGGTAAGACAAGGGACAAGGTAACCTAAAAGCTTTCATAGACATCATCTTGCGTGTGCATCACTCTATGTCTATGGATATCCTTGTTTGTTCCTTGTGGGACTAACCCGTGTAGGTATTGAAAGTGCAACTCACTCCAATGGATAGCTCCAAATGATCTACATCAACATTGAGCATCCACATCTTCAACATCTACATGAAGTCATCATTGACAAAACCCAAGGTTAGTTCATCCCTCTTAGGGGGGATCTCACATCTAGGGGGAGCTTTACTCTAAGAATTGAGCTAAAGCAACTCTAATGGTGTGAACACAACAATGCTTTATGTAAAAGTGGTAACCCCACTTGTGCTTAAACGATGAGTATGACCTATGATCAAATGTTCTCATTTGACTCCTAAGTCAATATACTCATATATAGATGACCTAGTCATCGCAAATTGTTTGATAGATGCTAGAATTGGTTGTGCATGCTTTGCCACATATTTCAATTTCCATTTTATTGTGTGAGCATGTTGATTGCATATTTTACTCATTCGAGGACATCCACTTGTTGTTTTGATTGATTGGTTTTCTTTTGCAAAGTGGATGGACAAGAATGCCTAAGAAGCCTCTCTAGCTATCTATGCTTTTCTCGTCTCAAACTCTATTCATGCTGCATCACAAAATTTGATCAAGTCAGATTCGAACCACTCTGTGTGAGGAGCACTCGGAGTCCCTGATTTGTCATAGACTTAAACTTCCAAAACTTCTTTGTGCGTTTCGGTCTGACCGATTCATCCATTTCCGTCATACCAAGATCACTAAGTCGATCTAGGTTTTCAATCTCGGTGCAACCGATTTGAACTTTTCGGTCACACCGAGTTGCTGTAACTGTCAACAGTTATGCATCTCGGTGCCACCGAGTTGTTCCACTCGGTCACACCGACAGGGTCGGGCTATATATACTCACGGGCAAAATTTTGGAAATTTATCTGAAACCCCTTCACCGCGCATAGCTCGCTCTGCCTCCTGGGTCTTCGGATCATCCTACTCGTCGCCAGCCGCCTCCTGTCGCTAGTCTCGGCCACCGTCAACGGAATTCTTCCCCGTCGTTGCCGCCGTAGCGAGTTCATCGCCGAACTAGGGTATGGACTCGATCACAGTGCTATCCCCATCCGATTCCTAGCACATTGTGTTCATTATGATTCTTACCATGATTGAAACGCTTCTATCCAGTAAAAACACTCCATAGATTAGAGTTGAATCGAAAATTTAGGGTTAGGTTTCCGTCGAAACCATCTCGGACCCACCGGGTTATAGAACTCGGTTCCACCAATTCGGCCAAGGCCATTGCACATGTGGTTCTCGGTCTGCCCGAGAATTGCAAATCGGTGTGACCGAGTTCAGGACTTTGTGAAACCCTAGCAGTCTCGGTGCCACCGAACTGTGACTCAGTCTGACCGAGCTCACTAGTTTAGGTTCCAACAGCTGCTTCGGTATCACCGAGTTTGCAAATCGGTTGATCCAAAATGCTTTTTGTGGAAAACTAAAACTAAGTTTTTGACTCATTCTTTTGCAAAAATCTCTGTATTTTGTGATGCTCATTCACTCTATCTCATCTACAATCTATTCACAGGGTCTGCAGTTAGTGTTTCCAACATGTTTGACCAGAGTGACAGCCAGAACAGGTTAGAGGAGCAGGTTCACCTGAGTGAGGGCACTAGTCCCTCTAGCAGTTAAGATGATGGTAGCAGGAGCACCCCAAGAAATTTGCCAAAGGCTGCCACTAGAGAAAGCAAGAAGAAAACTTCAGAGTCTGAGGATGAAGACTATTTGGCCACTGAGGATGAGGCCACATCAAAGAAGAAAGTGGTTAAGAAGGAGTACAGCTCAGCTGCAGTTAAGCCAGGGATGAAAATCAAAAGTCCAGCAGGAAGACAACCAATGTCTAACGCCGGAGCATCCTCTCAAGCATCTTTGGAATCTCAACCCAAAGAGCCTTCTGCAGAAGGAAAGAAAAGGAAGGAAAGGGTCAAGAAGACCATGGCCAGAGTGATTGGAAAGGATTCCATGATGGAAGAAGAAGAGGAAGAAGAGGTTGCTGCACCTGCACCCAAGGCACATAAGCTTATGGGTGATGCTATTAGGACAGGGGCTGCATCATCAAAGCCCAAAGAAGCACCCAAAGCTGCCTCCAAGCCCAATACTGCACCAAAGAGAAATACCATAAACATGCCAGCTGCTGAGAAGAACAAGGCCCCAGTGCGTGAGACTGTTGCTAAAGAAGAAGATGAAGAGCATGTTCTGAGAAAATTGAAGCCAAAAATTCCAGACCACAATGATGCTCATCCTGTGGCTGAGAACATGAAGATCAGGAGAGACTCAGGACTGAGGAAATGGAGAGAGACAGATCCATATGCTACCAGGAGAAGGACTGCTGTTGATTACAAGTTCCACACAAAGGAACAACAGGATTTCTATGAGACAATTTTGTTGGACAAGAAGCCTATAGTGTGTGATATGAGGTGGGTCAACTGGACCTACATGAAGGAAAATGAGGAACACTATCCTGGTGTGTTTGACAGCTTCAGTGCTTGTGGAGTTGCAGACTTTATTGGGCAGAAGCTCACAAACTGGAATGAGGAGCTCATAATGCAATTCTACTCCACAACACACTTCTATCCAGATGGCAGGATAGTATGGATGTCTGAAGGTACAAGGTACCACTCAACTATTGAGGAATGGGCAAATCTGATCAATGCTCCTAAGGAAGAAGAAGATGACTTGGATGTCTATGCCAAGAAGAAGATGGATCACAACTCTATGGCAAATATGTACAAGGAGATTCCCGAAGATGATCTTGAGACTCACCAGTTTGGGTAAGTAAAACACTTGTTGTCAGGGCTGCCTACAATCAATTGGATCCTTAGGCACACTCTCTTGCCCAAGTCTGGTGATCACAGAATGATCAGAGGCCATGCAATTAACTTGCTACATATATTTGATGTGCCACAGAAGTTCAAGGTCATGAGCCTTATAGTTGAGACTATCAAGAGGACTACAGCTGACCAGAAAAGAAGTTGTGGATATGCCCCACAGATCCAGGAGTTGATAAACTCAAAGATGGGCACATGCACATACTTGTTGGATAAGGAACACTTGCCTATCTATCCTGACTTCGAGGATAACCAACTTGTGATGAATGAAGATGAACCCTCCTCAGTGCAAGTACAAGCAAAGAAGGAGAAGGCAAAGAAAGAGAAGGCTGCCAAGATGCCAACTCAAGAGGAGGCATCTGAGTACTTTTTGAAAAGCAAGCAGGACCAGCTTGGTTACTTGATAGCATCATCTCTAAGGATTGAGAAGGGGTTGGCCACCCTAACTGAAAACCAGGAGAGCCTGGAAAGAATCATGGAACAAAAATTCTATGATTTAGATGTCAAAGTAACTGAGATTTAGTCTGTTGTGGAGCAGCTACAGGATGACATGCAGGAGAGGAAGGGCAAGACAACCACTGATGCATTTGCCAGAGTGCCTCGAGCTCAAAGCTCTGCTGCAGTGCCTGTACCAGACACTAGAGCCACTTCATCTGCACTAGCTACAGCTTCAGTGCCACCAGCTCCAGCACCTACCCCATCAGCTCCGTCTACTTCGACTGAAGCCTTCGTCCTTGGAGTTCTCCGAACACCACCACCTGAAGACCAAGCCTGAGAGACATTATAGTGCTATGCATTTTCTATGAACTTTTTGGTAACTTGTTGCCAAAGGGGGAGAAAAATGTATAGATCATAGGCTTCGAGACAGAGCATTGCTTTTTATTCTCTCTTGCTTTGGTGGTTGAACTTTGTTTGTCTTTTGATTGCTTGAGATACTACGCTATTATCTGTGAGACATTGATGATCATGTGGTTGATCATAAGCTACACTTATGCTTGTTAGCTGATATTATCTTACTTATCCTTATATGATCATTCACTTTGCTTGGTGATGAGTGCATGTATTTAATTCTTATCATTTTGAGCACTCCACCAAGATGTATGTGACATGGAAGAGTAACCCATGATCCTAAATCATTATCGATTTGCAGTCCAAAGCAAATCTTAAGATATGCACAAACTTAGGGGGAGCTCTTGCTTTTCACATACTTCTCAAAGCGACATATCTTTCACTCTTATTATCATTTCTCGAAGCTTTGAACTATATGTTGTCATCAATTACCAAAAAGGGGGAGATTGAAACTGCAACTATCCCCGGGTGGTTTTGGTAATTCCTAACAACATATAGCTCATTGAGCTAACATTATTCCAAGATTATTGTTTCAGGAAAAGCTCAATGAATGGCATGGCATGGATGAGGAAAGTGGATCCCTCAAAATTCTAAGGACAAAAAGTTTGGCTCAAGCTTCAAGATCAAGACTCTACATTCTATATTTTAGTGATCCAAGATCACATTGAGTCTATAGGAAAAGCCAATACTATCAAGGAGGGATGAGGTGTTGCTTAATGGCTTGCTTTCTCAAAGTGCTTAGTGATATGCTCCAAAACCCTCAACTACCTTCCCACATCCACATATGACCTAAACCAAAAGTCAAACTCGGCCCCACCGATTCTTTCTATCCGGTGCCACCGAGTTTCAAATGTCAGAGCCACTGCCACAAACCCTAGCAATTCGGTTTCACCGATAGGGATCTCGGTCTCACCGAGATGGGATTATAATCTCTCTGTTTCCCTTGGTAACGTTTCGGTCTTACCGAGATGAGCGATCGGTCCCACCGAGATTGCAATGTAAACTCTTTGTTTCCCTTTTGTAACATTTCGGTCTCACCGAGATGAGAGAATCGGTCCCACCGAGTTTACCTGACCAACTCTCTGGTTAGCTTATTACCAAAATCGGTCCCACCGAGTTTGTGTAATCGGTCACACCGAGATTACGTTATGCCCTAACCCTAACCATATCGGTCCTACCGAGTTGCATCTCAGTCCCACCGAAAATCCTAACGGTCACTAGGTTTGCTGAATCGGTCCGACCGAGTTTAACCATTCAGTCCCACCGAGTTTGGCAAATTGTGTGTAACGGTTAGATTCTGTGTGGAGGCTATATATACCCCTCCACCCACTCTTCATTCATGGAGAGAGCCATCAGAACATACCTAAACTTCCAATACACATTTTCTGAGAGAGAACCACCTACACTTGTGTTGAGGTCAAGATATTCCATTCCAACCATATGAATCTTGATCTCTAGCCTTCCCCAAGTTGCTTTCCACTCAAATCTTCTTTCCACCAAATCCAAATCCTGTGAGAGAGAGTTGAGTGTTGGGGAGACTATCATTTGAAGCACAAGAGCAAGGAGTTCATCATCAACACACCATTTGTTACTTCTTGGAGAGTGGTGTCTCCTAGATTGGCTAGGTGTCACTTGGGAGCCTCTGGCGATATTGTGGAGTTGAACAAAGGAGTTTGTAAGGGCAAGGAGATCGCCTACTTCATGAAGATCTACCGCTAGTGAGGCAAGTCCTTCGTGGGCGATGGGCATGATGGAATAGACAAGGTTGCTTCTTCGTGGACCCTTCGTGGGTGGAGCCCTCCATGCACTCGCGCAACTGCTACCCTCTGTGGGTTGAAGTCTCCATCAACGTGGATGTACGATAGCACCACCTATCGGAACCATGACAAAAACATCCGTGTCTCCAATTGCGTTTGAAACCTCCAAACCCTTCCCTTTACATTCTTGCAAGTTGCATGCTTTACTTTTTGTTGCTCATATACTCTTTTGCATGCTTGCTTGAATTGTGTGGAGATTGCTTGACTTTTGCTAAGATAGCTAAAATCTGCCAAGAACTAAAATTGGGAAAAGGCTAGATTTTTATTTGGTCAAGTAGTCTAATCACCCCCCCTCTAGACATACTTTCGATCCAACAAACCCACCGGAAGTGCCTCCTTATTACACACAAAAAAATGAATACTCCCCCGGCTAGCTGGGACCCACCTTGGTGGGAGGCTGACTTGTGGGCCTACTAAGTTGATGGGGATGAAGGGCTTTGTCAACTTAGTCAATATGAACGATTCTAGCTCTAGTGACCGTACGATTTCATCCAACGGTCGTAGTGCTTCTTCAACCTCTGGTCTTCTTGCTCCAGCCGCCCAAAGCAGCGCCGGTCGTGCCGCATGCTCCTGCCTCCCGTGGCTGGCTGTGCTGCCGCGGAGGCCTCACCGCCCCCTACTATTCCCACCGCTGGCTAGGCCCTGCGGCGACGACAGCCTCACACCGCAGCCAAACCAGTGAACTCTCGTACTCCTCTCCACGCGGGCTTCCACTGCCGCGTCTTCCCCGGCTCCGCGTCGTCCCCTTCCTAGGCCTCACCGTCGTCCACCGCCGTGGTGCTCTCTGCGCGGCGTGGTCAATGTGGTCAATGACCGACTTCAATCGGAAGAGTACTATGTGTGGAAACGCTGACAGCTGGGTCCACGGCCGCAACAAGGAAGTGCCTCGTTATTACGCGCAAAATAATTATTCCTCCACCTGATAGGGGGACCCACCGGACGGGCCACCATATTTAATGAAAAAAACGTTTGCCCCTGACTGCTGGGACCCACCAGCTACATCTTCGCACGCAAGGAAGTGCCTGACAGTCGGGACCCACCTAGTCGAAGCGTACGTAGCGTTGACATTCTTGTCGCGAACGTGTACGTACATATATACTGGTTGATGTAGAGGCGCGCACGTGTCGTAGTAGAGGCGTGCACGTAGCATCTACACGTACGTACAGCGGCCAGGGTGCGAGAAAGAAAATACGGCCATGTATGTGTACATACGGGCGGGGTCTCGAACGCCTACTCGCGCATACGTACGGCCAGGGCTCGTGTACATGGGTGGGTCGGAACGGAGAAACAACATCGTCGTCGTGTTCATGGGGAGGCAACAGAATGCGTCGTGTTCATGGGGAGGCAATGGAATGCGTCGTGTTCATGGAGAGGCAACGGAATGCGTCGTGTTCATCGGGAGGGCTTGGACGGAACAGGCGATGGAAACGAGGCCTGGCGTACCGCAGAACGGAGGAAACAGCCTTGTGTTCGACCAGCCACGTTCGAAACGGGATCCTGTTCATCGGGAGGGGTCTGGCGTACCGCAAAACAGAGGAAACGGACCTCCTACGGTCGAAACGGGGGTCCTGTTAATCGGGAGGGGTGTGGCGTACCGCAAAACGGACGAAACGGACTTGTGTTGGAGCTCTATGGTCGAAACGGGGGTCCTGTTCATCGGGAGGGGTGTGGCGTACCGCAAAACGGGACTCCATGGGATACTTTTCATCTCCATCGTCGACCCCCTCTAGCCTCCACGAGCTACTGTTCATCCACCGTCGACCTCCTTCAGCCTCCACCTGCGACTGTTCATCCACGGGCGACCTCCTCCAGCATCCACCTACGACTGTTCATCCATGGGCTCCTGTTCATCCAGCCTCCACCGCGCGCTACTCCACCAGCTACTGTTCAACCAGCCCTCTCCACGGGCTCCTGTTCAACCACCCCGCCATGGGCTACTGTTCATCCTGCCCTCCACCGTCTATTGTTCATCCTGCCCTCCAGGGGGTGGTCCTGTTCATCCGGCCCTCCACGAGGTCCTGTTCATCCAGCCCCAACCGGCTCAATCGATCGGGGTCCTGTTCATCCAGAGGCAACACCACGGGGTCCTGTTCATCCACCCCCACCGGGTTCAGCAGCAATAGTGAAGGAATCGCTCGATCAGGTTCAGTTAACAGCCATCGATCGATCGCTCGGGTTTAGTAACGCGTAGGCTGTAGTGCAATCGCTCGGGTTCTGTTAGAGCCCAACGCCTCGCTCGGATTCAGTTAGAGCCAACGCCTCGCACACACGCGCGTACGTGTACGAGAGAAGCGCGCATCGCTCGGCCCCCGACCTCCCACCGTAACCGGGGACTCCCCGAAATTTTCCTCGCCCTCGCTTCTACCATGGTTTTTTTCATCATGGACGGCCGAAAGAATGTCATGCAGCTGCGTCTCCGGCCCGCCCAGGATGAAAATCCCATTTTCTTCTTGATTTTTTGTCATAGAAGTAGGAGCCCACCACATCTATGATGATACCGGGTTTTGTCACAATTATCGTCATAGAAGTGTCATATGTATGACAGAAAAAAATTCGTTCGGCCCAAAATGTCACGGATGTGTCTTTTTTTTTGTAGTGCATGGAGCAGAATATGAAGACGGACTGGCATCCAGTGGAGAAACCGTTGTCTGCTCTGATGACAAGTCTTCTGGAGAGACCGAATCGCTTTATCAGTTGCAGGATGGCCGGATTGATGGAGGTTCCGAGGGCAACAGTATTCCGGACTCCCCTGATCTGCCAAACCGGGCCGCTATCTTCATGGCCGATACACAACCAGTGCCCCACTCATCAACCGCCGCAGAAATGCTCTCTGGTTCAGCAACAGCCATGCCGGCGGGGGCAGGGAGCTCTGTGCCACCTCCGGCTCAAGTTTTCTGATTTGTTCGACGCTTTGGCAACATTGATGGCCGCGGAGGTGGACGTAGCAGCCCGGGATCAGCACAACGCTGAGATCGCGAAGGTGAAAGATCAGATAACTCAGGCTAAAGCAGACCTAGCGGCAGAGAACGCTAGGATGGCTACACAACGGGTCGAGTTGGAAGCTCAGGCCTACCGGCTTAGGCTGGATCAGAATGCTTCAGAGGAATTCATGAGAAGAAGATACCTATCGCATCACCTGCCGAGTTATGAGCCAAGAAATCTCTTCAATACGCCAGGAGCAGGAACTAGTAACCAGCCAATATTAAACCGGACGGAGGCGCCGGGGATAGGAGCATCGGTTCAGCCGTGCACGATGGACCCGCCTCGTCAGAACAACATTGTGCCATAGTATGTTCCAACACCCCCCGAGCATTACCCCAACCCGTTGGACAACATTGTGGCCGCCGCTTCACGATTGGCAGCCCTCCCAACCGACGGCAAATCACCAGTAGCGATTGAGGCACAACGGGCCAGAGATCTCCTTCAAACAGCTCTAAACCAGCAGCAGGCATATTCGCACAGTCGTGAGAGGATTCATTCCACCCCCCATCCAAGTCGGAGCTACAGCAGGCACGTTGAGGATAAACCGGCCATGTCAAGCAGTGCACATCGCCGTAACGCGCCGCGAGGGCACAACCCGGCAGGGGGAGGTGCTAATGCGCAGGATGTGGTGGATCATGGTCGTGCACATCGAGAGGCCGAGTTAGCAGCTCTGCACGGAGCCCGTCAACCTACTCCGGTTCACCCTACCACTTCAGTAGAGCCAGGTGTGGTATTCAGTTCCTTAGGGGTACCGTGTCTCACCCCCACTTTGCGTAATGTGCGAGTGCTCAAGGACTTCAAGGGACCTCGTAAGGTACCAAATTACACCGCCGATCTGCAACCGGAGGCATGGGTTGAAAGCTATGAGATGGCAATGGAGATGTTAGATGTGGATGAAGCGGTACGTGCCAAATACTTCACCATGATGTTGGAAGGAACAACTCGTAGTTGGTTGAAGAGCTTACCAACTAACTCTATCGGATCATGGGCCAAATTGAAGCACCGATTTATCCAGAACTTCAAAGATACTTGTAAGCAGCCCATGTCAATTGTGGATTTGGCCGCTTGTGTCCAAGAGGATGGGGAGTCCACGACCCATTGGGTAAAGCGGGTTTCAGCTATCTTGCATTCATCGGATCGTATCAATGCAGATACCGCAATACTAACATTGGAGGGCAATTGCCGTTTTTTGCCGCTCAAACAGAAGTTAGGAAGGCTCAAACGTCACTGCAATGGTATGGCAACACTTATGGCCGCTTTGGTTAAGTGTGCCGATTCAGATAATACTAAAGACCCTGACTCAGAGGAGGACAAACCGGGGAAAGGGAAAAAAGAACGGCAACACCAAGGGTCAGCAGCATAATCCGGCAGGCCATGGGAACAATGGTAAGCGCAAGGCCGACAACAGTTTGGACTTTGTGGCTAACACCAATGCTCAGGAGAATGGTCAGCGCCATAAGGGCAAGCAGCCCCAGAGGGGCGGAGGTTCAGGCCCCAATTTGGAGCGCCTGTTAAATCAACGTTGTCCAAAGCATGGATCAAAGGAGAAGCCAGCATCGCATCTTTGGAAGGATTGTTATATCATGCGAGATTTCAAGAACTCCAGTATGTTTCAGTACGATAATGGCCCACCCGGCGGTTCAGGAGGTGGTTTCCACAGGTCGGGTTACGGAGGCGGTAGCTCTGGTTCAGGATTTCAGGGCAATCAAACCGGACACAACAATCAAGGGAACCAGTGCAACCTGGGAGGTTACAACCATCAGGGGGAACCAGCAACAGCAGTCGGGTTATCAGAGCAATCCTAAATAGTTAAATAGTGGGCAATATCATGTCTTCACCACTAGCTTGTGTAAATGTGATCAGAAGCTTCACAAGAGGGCGGTGAACTCTGTTGAACCGGCGGTGCCTCAGTATTTGTGCTGGTCTGAGCAACCCATTTTATGGAGTAGAGATGATCACCCGCCCCGGGTTGACAATCCGGGTCATCTGGCCTTAGTGGTGGCCCCTCAAGTTGGGGGATATAAGTTCACTAAGGTACTCGTGGATGGGGGAAGTAGTATCAACATTCTATATTATGATACTTCCGTCGTATGGGGTTGACAAAGAAGAATCTTAAGCCATCAAACACCGTTTTCCATGGTGTGGTGCCGGGTAAGTCTGCATATCCAGTGGGCAAGATAGCCTTAGAGGTGGCTTTTGGAGATGATCATGATTCAAGATCAGAAACATTGACTTTTGAGGTGGCAAAAATCAAAAGTCTGTATCACGCTTTGTTTGGGCAACCAGCTTACGCTAAGTTCATGGTGAGGCCATGTTATGTTTATCTACAGCTTAAAATGCCAGGTCATAAGGGGACCATCACAGTACACGGGAGCAGGAAGATCGCTTTGGAATGTGAGGATGGTGATGCGGCTTATGCTGAGTCGGTTTGTGCCACGGAGGAGCTGAAGTTTTATAAAGACAAAGTTGATCTGGCAGATATGACTTCTTTGAAAAAGCCAACTATGGAACACGATCCGGCGTTGAAATTTAAATCGGCCACAGATACTAAGATGGTTGATTTTGTTCCTGGTGATTCATCCAAGCAGTTCAGCATCAGCGCTAACCTGGATCCCGAATAGGAAAGTGCGCTCATCGAGTTCATCCGTGAGAACCGGGACATCTTTGCATGGAAACCTTCTGACATGCCAGGTGTACCGAGGGAACTCGCTGAGCACACACTTAACATTGATCCTAAGTTTAAACCGGTCCGGCAGTTTCTCCGCCGCTTCAATGAAGAAAGGCACAAGGCTATTGGTGAAGAGGTAGCTCGGTTGTTGGCCGCAGGGTTTATTGTGGAGGTCTTTCACCCGGAGTGGTTGGCTAATCCGGTGCTGGTTCTTAAGAAAAACGACACCTGGCGTATGTGTGTAGATTACACAGACTTGAACAAGGCTTGCCCTGCAGATCCCTTTGCCCTCCCTCGTATTGATCAGATTATTGATGCTACGGCGGGTTGTGACCGTTTGTGTTTTCTGGACGCTTATTCTGGTTATCATCAGATCAAAATGGCAGTTAAGGACCAGGAGAAGACAACTTTTATAACTCCCTTTGGAGCCTTCTTCTATGTCTCCATGCCCTTTGGGCTCAAGAGTGCCCAAGCGACTTATCAACGCTGTGTTCAGGATTGTCTTCATAAGCAGATTGGGCGCAATGTTCATGCATATGTGGATGATATTGTGATAAAGTCCAGGAAGGAAGAAACATTGATATATAATTTGAGAGAAACCTTTGACAATCTCCGGGTTTACAAGATGATGCTCAATCCGGAAAAGTGTGTCTTTGGTGTCCCGGCAGGTAAACTCTTGGGTTTTCTGGTGTCAAACAGAGGCATTGAGGCTAATTCGAAAAAAATCTCAGCAATTACATCTTTGGCTAAATCGGCATGTATCAATGACGTTCAGCATTTGGCCGGCCGGATTGCGGCTTTGAGCCGGTTTATCAGTCGTCTTGGGGAGAAGGCTATCCCTTTATATCAGCTGCTAAAGAAAACAGATGATTTTGTCTGGAGCAAGGCGGCTGATAAAGTGTTTGAGGATCTGAAGAGGCAGTTAGCCGAACCGCCTGTGCTTGCAGCTCCGATCGATAAGGAGCCGTTATTGCTGTATGTGGCCACTAATGCCCGAGCTGTTAGCGTGGCTATTGTGGTGGAGCGCAAGGAGGCTAGAAAGGAATATCCGGTTCAACGGTCGGTTTATTATATCAGTGAGGTGCTCATTGAATCAAAGCAGAGGTATGCACATTGGCAGAAGCTTGTGTATGGAGTGTTTATGGCAAGCCAGAAGCTCAAACATTATTTTCAGGGTCATCCTATCACAGTGGTCAGTTCAGCCCCTCTGGGAGATATCATTCAAAACAGAGAAGCAACTGGCCGGATTGCTAAGTGGGCTATTGAGCTTGGACCTCATGGGCTCAAATACATAGCTCGCACAGCAATTAAATCCCAAGCGCTCGTGGATTTCATCAATGATTGGACAGAGTTGCAGGAACCAGAGGAAAAGCCAGATAACACGTATTGGACTATTCACTTTGATGGATCCGGACAATTGGAGGGCTCGGGGGCTGGAGTCATACTAACTTCCCCATGTGGTGACAAGTTTTGTTATGTCCTCCGTTTAATGTTCCCTTATACTAACAATGCAGCTGAATACGAGGCCTTGCTCCACGGTCTTCGGATGGCAAAGGAGATGAACTTAAGCCGGGTTAAGTGCTTTGGTGATTCGGATCTGGTGGCTCAACAGGCATCTGGCACTTGGGATTCAAAAGACCCACTCATGGCGGCATACCAATGAGAGGTAGACATGGTGGCTGGCCATTTCAAGGGTTATCAAGTTGACCATATAGACCGGCGAAACTTTAAGCCGCCTTGGTTCTCAGCGTAAACCCGTCCCACCAAATGTCTTCCTTGACGTGCTGCATAATCCGTCGGTCAAGGTACCAACAGAGGAGGAGTTGGCTATTCCTGATCCGGAGGCTCAATTGGTGGCAGCTTTGCATGTCATACTGGATTGGACAGTCCCATACCTGGCTTACATGAACTGGGGCGAGTTACCGGAGGATGAAACCTTGGCCCGGTAGATAATCCGGCGTTCCAAGTCGATGACCATAATCAACGGAGAGTTACATCGTTACAGCGTCTCGGGGGCAATTCAGCGTTGTGTCTCTCCTCAAGAGGGTTGTGAGATTTTGTGAGAAATCCATGAAGGGGATTGTGGCCACCACGTCGGTTCAAAGTCTTTGGTAGCTAAAGCTTTTCGCCATGGTTTTTATTGGTTAACAGCTCACGCTGATGCGGAAGATTTGGTCAAATGATGTGACGATTGTCAAAAATTCGCACGCCGTGCTCATATTCCGGCTCAGGAGTTGAGGATGATTCCAATAACTTGGCCATTTGTGACTTGGGGGCTTGATATGGTTGGACCCTTCAAGCGATCCAAGGACAAAAAGACCCACTTGTTAGTGGCAGTTGACAAGTTCACCAAATGGGTGGAAGCAGAGCCAGTCAGTAAGTGTGATGCGGCCACGGTGGTTCAGTTCATCAAAAAGGTGATATTCCGGTTTGGCTTTCCACACAGTATTATAACTGATAATGGTACTAATCTGTCAAAGGGAGAGATGGAGGAATTTTGCCAACGTGAGCACATCCGGTTTGATGTAGCCTTGGTGGCTCACCCCCAATCTAATGGTCAAGCGGAGAGGGCAAATCAAGAAATTTTGAGAGGTATTAAACCCCGGCTTATGGTTCATTTGAAGCGGACACCGGGTTGCTGGGTGGAGGAATTACCTTCTGTTTTATGGAGCATCAACAACACACCTAACAGATCTACGGGTTACACACCTTTCTTCATGGTTTATGGGTCAGAGGCGGTTCTTCCTAGTGACATCCGTTATGACTCGCCCCGTGTGGCAGCTTATGTTGAAGCTGATAATGAGAAGGCACGTCAGGATTCACTGGACATGTTAGATGAGGAGCGTGATCTTGCAGCAGCATGTTCGGCGATTTATCAACAAGATCTCCGACGTTATCACAGCCGCCTGGTTAAGACCAGAACTTTTCAAGAGGGCGATCTGGTGCTCCGCCTCATCCAGGATCAGACTGATATGCACAAATTATCCCCACCTTGGGAAGGACCTTTTGTGGTCAGCAAGAATCTGCACAATGGGTCATACTACCTCATTGATGTTCGAGAACACAAGGACTCATGTAAATCGGAGGAGGAGACCAAGCGGTCGTGGAATATAGCTCTTCATCGACCTTACTATACTTGAGCCACAGGCTCTTCGTATGTACATATTTATGACAATGTATATATTATATAATAAACCGGAGCCTCGAATAAAGGGGGGTCTCTGTTCTTTTTACATCATGTGTGTGCTTACAAGAGTTTCTACTGACAAAGCAGAGTTTTGTTAAACTGGCCTCTGCGGCCGCACGGATATAAAGAAAATCACTAGGGGGCTTGGTCGTATCTGAACCATAGCTACACCCCTTGATCGGTTTAACACCACAAAGGGATATCACTAGGGGGCTTGGTTGTTGTCACACCATAGCTACACCTCTTGATAGGCGTTAAGCCAAAAGGAAATTATGTGGAGCCAAAGAGAGTTTGTTGCGTTAAGCACAGCTCAAACATAGGTAACCATCGAGCACAGCTCACATATTACCTGGGGGCTCTTTGCTTCTCAAAGAACAATGAGTTTGAACCCTTGTAATAGGCTATCAAGCTAGGCTTGGAAGCCAGGTGTATTCACCTAAAACCCCGGGTTATCCTGCCTCTTTAAGTAAGTCACTCCATCCAGGTAAACCTGGTATGACCCATCGAACATGTGACAAGTCAATCCCATGGACCCTGAACTTGTCAAAGTTAAATCGGTGATTGGTTAAAGATTGAGGTCCATCTTAAAAAGGCTTTGCAAAATGGTTTAACTCAGTGGCCTGGCAGCCCATGAAAAGCCTTGATTTAGGGCCTGGCAGCCCATGAAAATCCTTGCATATTTATTTTCTTTTTGCTATTTTTATGACAAGGGATTTATAAACTTTTTTCTGACAAGCCGGTGTTCATTACAACCCGGCTTAACTTTCAATGCTTAGTTGTCAGTACATGATCAGTTTCTAAACTGGTACACCCTGCTCCGGTCTGGTTTTGACTATATGTCACCATTCTTATACAAACAACTCAATGGCTTTTTAGCCCAATATGATTTCTACATTTAACGGTAAGAGAGCCAGGAGTTATCAATGCTCCGGATTGGTGTTTTCACCTTTACCATACAAGAAGTTGGTCATCCGATGAGGTATGTTGCAGATGTTATTTTTAAATATAAACTTTGATTATCCATCCAAGTATTGTATATTTTGGGCATCATGACCCATCCAGTGGTAAACCACTAGGACACTTTCAAAGTTCTTGTATCCAGGGACAAAAATCATCATGGGCTATGCATAAATAGATCCCAAAAAAGTGAAACAAGTTTTCCACATGTCAAAGCAAACATAAACATGCTCGAGGGCATGACAGATAATGGGGTTTTTGCTATCCTATTACAAGAAGCTTCAAAACGGCTCCAATTGAATAATTGTTTCAAAGCAGTGGCAAATAATAGCTGGTAAACCGGCTGCCGATTTAAGATGCTTCGTCTGGACGGCTTGATGATTGAGGGTCATTTGGTGTAATCACTTCTTCTTCTCCCTCCCCAGACGCTGGAAATCAACCGTTGACCAATCGATTCCGGTTAAAGCCTGAAACACGGTTTCTTCATGGATAAGGCTGGAGGGGTTAATGTCAGGAGCGTAAGTATGCTTACGGATTGGAGGCACAAGTTCTTCGACTTCATGGATTTCGGCAGGCTGTCTTTTCCCTTCAGAGTCGTAAGCCGGCTGGAAATGAGATAAGTCTGTGTCTTCTGCCAATTTGCTGGCTATTGGTCGCATCTCCTTTGTCAGCCTTCGGAGATCATCATTGTTGAAGTTTGAACCGTCCTCCTTCACACCTGGATATCCTTTAATAATGTCATCTGCTTCAAGATCCGGAATCCATGCCTTGGCCCGGATTAGTGCGGTCAGCGCTCCTGCTCTTGCGGCTGCCTTCTTCAGTTCAATGATCCGGGCTGGTAGCATGGCCAGTTTCTCAAGGGTTTCTTTTATCAGCGTTGCTACCGGTTTATTGTAGGCTGCAGTACATATAGCACGCTGGGATCCAAAGTAAAGCTGCTCTATTAAGGTGTAAGCCGCTTTAAGCTTCATCCGCATATCAGCACCCAGATGAGTAATGCGAGTGCCTGTCAGGGTTTAATATCAGCCAAACTGGTAAACAATAAGATCTCATGAATTGGACAAACAGCATAAGGAGATACTTACCAAATACAGCGGACGTCATGGCGTTACGCTTTAAGCAAGTTAGTTCATCTACAACTGGCTTTAGGGTTGCTTCTGCATCCTCAACTCTTTTGGTTAAACCGGCATTTTCGGTTTCCCATACAGCACGCTCCTTGTTAAAAGTATCCTTTAGCTTTCCCATAGCTGTCAGGGCATTGGTCAGTTCCACCTTGGCTTTCACAGCCTCTGCTTGTTGGGACTTCACGTTCTCTTGCAAGTCAGTGGTTTGGGCATCTCTATTTCTTAGCTCAGCCTGTACCAGCGAAAATATGTCAACAATAGGATATGTATTTTCTAAGTACTAAGCGTATAACAAGTTATGCACTTCGTACTTGGGGGCTAATGCCTATTTGCTCTGTTATCAAGACATCTTTTATAAGCCTCTAGAACAATGCAAGCATTATCCTTGACACTTGGGGGCTAATGTACATCTGTTCAAAACAGGCGCATGGATTCAAGACCCGGATTACCTCGCAAAGCTAAACCGGCCTTTGGGGGCTACACTGATGAAAGCTACATAACTACATTGGTAAAGTATCGGTTTTGTTTTCACTAAGGACCTGACATATTGAGGGTCAGCAGGAGAGGACTAAAGCATTACAAAGTCCCGTTTTAAGATTAACATCATAAAACGGCCCTTGGGGGCTACCTGGGCTGGTGTTTCAACTTTGGAAACAAGAAATAAATGGAGATGAAAATACCTCATAGAGTTCCTTCATCAAGTTCACCAAACCGGCCTCATAATCTCGGTTTGAGTGCAGACGGTTTAAAAAACCGGAATGGAGTTCTTCAGTGCTGAGATGAGCATAACTTGACAGATCAGTGCTCCATTTACCCTTCTCCATGGCAGCACACTCTTCTTTGGCGCTATGTTTGGACAAGATTACAGGATGGCCAGGAGAGTTGTTGCCCATGCCAGTAATGATAACGTCAAATCCTGGGCCTCCAGTAGTTTTTGTAGGTGATGGTGGAGTGCTAGTAACTCTCACCGGACTAGCCTGGATTGGAGCTGCCGGTTCAGTATCAGGAACAGCAGTATCAGCTTCAGTTTGTTCATTAATATTCCGGTCTTGAGGGGGTGGCTCATCAAAGGTAGCGTCAGGATGGGGACCCTCCGGTTCACGAGTTTGGTCCGGTTCATCTGTTGGCTCCTGTTCAAGAACCACCTGGTCTTCAGACGGATTGTTCACTCGAGCTTTTTTGCTGGGTCTGCTTTGGCTCTACAAACAAAAATAAAAGAGGTGAAAATTTAGCATATTACTCAGAATATGTAAAACATTCGAAGAAAGGGTTTGAATACTTACCCAGCTACAGTTTTAAGAGGAGGGAGTTGAGTTGTTGTTGACTCGCCAGAGGATGAGGGAGGTGTCACCTAATAATTTGAATTGGACGGATTAAGAGGTTGTCTGAAATAATCTACCTTGGGATAATAATTGTCAGAAGTGGCGGAGACCTCAGATCGGCGCTTCCGAACCGGGGTATCAGGTAAACCGGCCCAAGTGACCTGTTGGACGCTGTGCCGGGTTATCCGGCAAGCTTCATGCTGTTGTGTCTTCAAAATAAATGTTGGATCCAAGTAAGCAAGAGGATGAGAAAATCTTACTTTCCGGACCGCTTGACGGGTTTTTTGTGTTGGCATAAAGTCTAAACCGGAGGAAAGGGTAATTACCTCTACATCATCAGCCTGGCTGCGTTCTACGTCCTACTGATAAAGATTATTGTTAATGAGATGCATGAAAAGGGAGCCAAGGGAGTCAAGTTCTACCTCAACTTCCGGTTCCTCTGCATCTTCATCAAGTTCCATGCTGATACGTTCGGCTATTTTCCGCTTTGAGGTTCGCTTGACGGCTTTGGTTTTGGGACGGGATGGCTTTGCCGCTTTATCTGCGGATTTCCGCTTCCAGAAGGAATCATCACCCTGTTTATACACAGACAAAAGAAAGTTTACAAGTTGAACAATTTAAAGATATCAAAGATAAAAAGGAAGCATAGTGCTTACAGCAGGCGGTTTATTCTGAGTGTAGAAGGGGTTCAAGCAGGTTTGGCGACAGACTGATTCTGGTTCATTCAAAACTTTCTTAACGCCTTCATTGACCTCTTCATCGGTTACCTGAATGTTGATGTGGTGTTGGGGGTCTTCTAGTTCACCGGTGTACTCACACATTAAACCGGGGCGGCGGCTTAGTGGCAAGACGCTCCAAGATATCCAGCAACGCACAAAATCAACGCCTGATAAACCTTTGGCCATAAAGGCCCGGAGCTTGGCGAGTTGAGGGGCATATTTGGCCCGTTCCGCAGAACTTAAACGTTGCGGCAATGGATGAGTGTTGGAAAGCCGGTGGTCATGATAGCCTGGAAGAGGGTTCTCATCTTCAGGAGAGGTATCTATGCAGTAGAACCAAGTCCGGTTCCACTCTTTAGGGTGACTGTGTAGTTTGGCATGAGGGAATTCAACTTCTTTCCGCTTTTGAATAGAGACACCACCAAGTTCAGTGTTGGGACCATTTACAAATTCTGTACGCTGGTTTAGATGGAAGAAGTCTCGGAACAGCTCAGCAGTTGGTTCTTCTTGTAAGTACACTTCACAGAAGACTTGGAAGTTGCATAGATTGGACACCAAGTTGGGTCCGATATCTTGAGGATGGAGTTGGAAACTGGCAAGAACATCTCGAAAAAACTTCGACCCGGGCGGTTTGAAACCACGGCCTATGTGGTCAACAAAAACCACCACTTCACCCTGCTTTGGGGTAGGAGGATTCTCCGTTCCTGGGACTCGCCACCGAATCTCAGTCTTTTTGGGCAAAGTACCAATGCTGACCATTCCGTTCAACTGTTCTTCGGTGACCCGGGAAGGAGCCCAGTTGCAAGCGTAAAACTGTTTGGCCATTATGAAACGAAAAGCTGAAAAAGAAATGCCGGTTTACAAATCAGTCATGGTGGTACGCAAGATGCAATGGAATAAAGATATACAGATATGTGAATTGCGTAAACCGGAGACTGATACAATAATGAATGACAAGGTCATATCAAGGGTGTACATGTATTGTTAAACCGGACTGTTACAATGAATGTGAAGGGGGTTTGCCGGTTTACCAGGGGACTAATGGTATGTGATAGGTTGATTTTACAAAGGTAAACCACCTATCTAGTAAAGAGGATACAGATCCAAAGTAAAAATGACCAAGTAAGGTGAAACAGGTTCCACAAGGGGACATGGAAATTTTGGATCTACTGAAATACAGGAAAGCAAAAATATTTTTGACCTAAAGGGTTGGACCCAATGCAGTTCGTAATGGTTCAGATCAGTTTTTCGCGTACAAAATGTGTGTTGTGGTAGCGGAAGGTAAACCATTATGGGCAATATATCAAGCTTGAAGTTTTTAATCCATAGATAAGGAGGAACAGGGAAGAGCCATACTGGAGCCCTGATGAACTTCGATGAACTGCGAAGAACGAGGGAACCCTAAACAGATCTACAAAGGGGGAAAGGGAAAGACTTACAGAGACTGATTGAAACAACGAAGGAGCGCCGCAACTTTCTGGCGCAACCAGGTTGATGCAGCGGCCGGTGGAGAGACGGAGGCAAAGCTCGGTGGCGGCGCTGGTGCTCAAGGACAGAGATGTCGCAAGGAGGAAGAAGAGGTGAAGGAGACGAAGGGGAAAAGAGAAGGGCCCGTGGTCCTATTTATAAGGTGAACCGATAAGTGACAGCTGCGTAAATTGAGGAGCTGGAAATGGATAGTTATTAATGATGACGCCTTGAGGGTTGAAACGATCATCAATGAAGGGCATCTTCGGCTTCAACGAGTAGATGACATCATAATGATTGGCTGCGGATTTAAAGGATGACGTCACGGCGGTTTACCAGATTTATACAAAGGTGCCAGAGCAAGAATTTTTCTAAGTATTGGAGATTGACATGAACAGGTTCAAATCAATCTGGGGCCTAATGTTGGGGATATAGTTACTGGAGGTAAACCGGCTAGGCATGGCCGGATTAGCTCCATGAAGACTGAAGCCCATGAAGATGAGAAGATAATGGCACTTTAAGAAGGCCCAAGGCCCAAAGACGGATTAAATCCTGTAGATGTGAACCGACTTTATCATATAAACTTGTATTGTAAGTTAGAGGAATAGAGACCAAGCCGGACACCGCTATGATCCAGCCTCGGGACTCTATAAACCGGCGGGCGTCAACCTGTGTATATAAAGGGACGACCCGGCCATGGTTTGAGGGGAGAAAACAACAACTCGAGGGCCAGTCAAAGCGGATTCGCTCCCTGGCCGTCGAAACCCTAGCAATACCAAGCACAACTAGACGTAAGCTTTTACCTTCATCGAAGGGGCCGAACTAGTATAAACTCCCTGTGTCCCCTTGTCCGGTTTAACCCCTTTAAGCTAACCCATTGTGATGGCTCCACGACTAAGTCCTTTCACGAGGACATCTGCCGTGACAAACCCACGACACCATCCGAACACATTCTCTTGAGAGTTTCCTCCGGTTCGCTATTCCATAGTTTTATACCTACATTCCTGTCCTATGTATTCCTCTATTTTCATCAAGACCTATGTTTTCTTCCCCTTTATTTCGAACGGAGCCTAAATATTTGGTATAAGGGCATGGGACAGTGGGTGCACCAGCAGTCCAGCACCATGTACATAAACAGGGGCATAAAGTGGTGATTCATAGTTTGTTGCCCCGAGAAACAAACATCCAAGAAACATATCTGGGTTGGTCCCATTTTTGTTCACTCTAGCCACCTACTCCTATGTGTGGATAGCAAATCTAGTCCTGGTCATACCACTGTGTACAGCGTTACCCCTATATTTCCCTTTTCGACCAAGAGACCGGTTGGATGACCAGTCTGTACTACTTTCACCCCCTTTCCTTCCTGTTTGTACCAAGCCCGATGTACATACTAAATTCCCCCACCCCCACTTTATTTCTTGTTTGAACCAAGTACTCCCTCCGTCCAGAATTACTCGTCATCAAAATGGATGTGTCTAGAACTAAAATACATCTAGATACATCCATTTCAATGACAAGTATTTTCGGACGGAGGGAGTACAAGGTTCGACTCCATGAAGTAGCTTTACCTCTAACAATGGAAAAAAATATGTGACGTTGGACCATCCGATTGAGAGGGGCTGAGAGGTAGAAAATGATGCACATGCAGCAACGTAGCGAGCTGGGGAAGTAGAGCTAAGGCGGTTTTGAACGAAGATATACCTGAAGGTCGTCGGGATGTGGATAGGTGGGCGGCGGGAGGCCGGATCCAACCATAGGCAATGACGAAGGGATCGGAGGACCTCCCGCGCCGGCGCTCGGCCAGAGATAACGGTGCGGCCGGCAGTGGGTCTCCTCCCTAGCTGTCGACGATGGCCTAAATGCTGCCCCTCCTCCCCTTCACCGATGGAGGGGGATACGTCCGGATTTGTAACCAGCGGTGAGGATAGAAAGCCAGTGTTTTTTGAAGGGAGAAAGACAGTGTTACTATCCCTATCTTGTTTAGATCTGGAGAGGATGAGAGTGTGTGAATAGAGCAACCCTAGCAAGCAAGTGCGGAGGCTCTGGCCTATATATACGTAGTGGGGTAGTTTTCCTTTTTCACTCCATCAAAACAATCGTTTAAAATTGTGTACTACTACATGCCAGGTCGCGGGTTTTTTTAGTTGTTGATTTTTTTTGAGATAGCTACCTGCTTGTTCCAAGTGGTGCTACGGTGTGCCAGGTCGCACTTTGTATCGTTCAAGTCTGGTACTACAAGTCCCTCCATTAAATGAACAACCACCCCCTCGTAAAAATTGTGAACAAGCCCACGGCTAAAATTAGCGAAGACGTGCCCCAACATGCATTAGTATTTATATTTTCTACTCCCTCCGTTCCTAAATATAAGTCTTTTTTATTAGCCACACCTAAGACAAGAATTGTTTTATTAGCAGTGAACCCCACATGTCATAGACACAAAAATTGTGGCAAGATTCCCTTAGGCAAGCCAAAGTCTGTTTAACAATTTGAGCAACTCAGGTTAGGCAAGTGTGGGAAAAATAATGTGGCAATATAAGACAAACATAGTCACAATCCAAACAGCCCTGTAATTTTTTGTGACATGCATGAAAATTTGGTTAGTTAAATTTATAGTCAAAATTTGGCAAGGTGCATCAAATCAACACATGCAAGTATCAAAAGGAAAGTCACGGCATGCATGCATGCGTTGTACTCCCTCTGTTTCCAAATATAAGTCTTTTCAATGATTGCAACAAGTGACTACATACGAAGCAGAATATGTCTACTCCTACATACGAAGTAGCCCATTTGAAATGTGTAAAAAGACTTATATCGAGTGTAGTGCTTTGATGTGTCGCGTCAACTCGTACAAGACCGAAAAATTTGATTACTACAACGCCCTCTCCCACGTGGACTGAGCTCCGGTGCCTTAACTGCACCTGCCTTCGGCTGCATGACAGGAGGGCCAACCACCTATTGGGCCCACCTGTCATAGACGCAAAGGCAGGAGCAGTAAGTAGAAGCTTTCGCTACACGCTATCCCTCCCGCACGAGGTGGACGGACATGCAGCAGTGGATTCGATACTGTAGAAGTAGGAGTAACATCATTGTTCGTCTTCTCGAAGAGGCGAAGAGCCAAGCGCAACCTGAACATGGCAGTTGCAAACGCTCGCGTGGTGCGGTTCCTTGGAGTACTAGCCAGGCTCTTGCATGAGACAAAATTGCTATTGTTTAACAATTAAACTCCATTATCCATTGGTTGATACTCATTCTGCATAGGTCCACGCGCTTAGCATCGTTTCCTCCTGGGGTCACCAATGTTTATTTGCTAATTAATAGCATTGCATGCAATGAACTAGCCATTGCAAGTCATTAAAAGCATTCACACCTCTCATCTCTTATTGGTTGATATGTCAAGAAACAAGAAACAAGGTAGAAGTTAATGCACCGCGCCTATGTGTTTTGGGACTATTTGGTTTTCTTAAGATGACTTACACACCTAGACGGAGGGAGTAGTATAGCCTTGTAAACCGGAAAGGAGTATTTGCCTTTCTAGAGATTTCAACAAGTGACTAGACTACACCATGTGCAGTACTCCCTCCCTTCCGGTTTATAGGGCTCAAATCTCAAATCTCATGAACCAAGGCATTTTGCGATTGGAGGAATGTATCTCGTACTTTACAAAACTACCCTAATTAAACTCATGCATTAATTACGTAGTTCTCTCATTTTCTTCTCCGCCTTGGTCGCGGTGCACATGCGGGACATTTCAAAGCATCCGGGCCCGCGTGCCATCCACCAAATCATAGCGAGGTGCTACAGTCGAGACTCACCTGTCACCCCGTTGTGGCCGTCATGACCCGTCATATCACAAAACCCACACCTTTACCAGCAGTGGTAAGGTGGCCTCCAAGTTGGACTAGACGAAGCAACCATCATTTCACTGGAACGCTCGTTCAAGCCCTTTCTTCCCTTTCTTGAAGAAAACCTCACTCCAGGCTACTCACTTCTGCCATTTTTCTTCTGTACCGATGAAGGAAAGGTGGGCGAATCAGTTATGCTGCTATATTTTCATTCCAAGAATCTTCTTTTTGTGAAGCACCAACCGATTCTCACATCCTATTCTTTTCCCGTTTTCATTGCGATTGTGGTTTCCTTTCAATTGCTTTTTGTTTGTCAGTTCATTGATGGATCCTGGAGCACTAGGCAAAGAGTTGTCGTCAGACAACCCACTGGATACAGCGATCTCCAGGAAGCGAGCACCGACCAACGAGTTGACCATGTTGGCGGGCCAACCCAAGGAGACGAAGAACTCCAAGAAACAAGCACCGGCCAAAGAGTTGAGGACGTTGGCGGACGAACTCCTCAAAGAAAGTTGGAAGAACAGCAAGGGCCCCACCGTGCCTACCCCAGGAACTCTGATTGCCACCTATGTGAGGCTCAAGACCGAGTTTGAGGAGATAGTCGCCGTTGAGAAGCAGTATTCCCCTAGCAAGGTGATGGCCCCCATCGAGGACGAGGAGATGGCCCCCGGAGGGATGAGATCCCCCGGTGAGCTGCACAAGGTAAAAAATAATGGCTTATTACCATAGTTGTGGGTTTTGATTATTTGCAATGTGCTTGCTAATATGTTAGGGTTGTGCAGGTGCCGGTGGACGTGCTTGATGATTCCGATGTCGTGGCCTGTCCTGTTGGCATTGCCCCAGAGATCGATTCCGATGCCGCTGTCCATCCTGTGGACATCGCCCCAGAGATCGATTCCAATGTCGCGGTCAGTCCTGTGGACATCGCCCCAGAAATCGATTCACTTGCCGTTGTCCGTGCTGTGGTCATTGCCCGAGAGATCGATGACAAGAAATAGTTGGCCGCGCTAATCCTTCAGGGTAGTTTGCATTGCCCTGTGTTTAATTACCAGAACGATGCGTGTTATCAAACCATCTTAGGGCTAGTGCACTGTCTTGTGTGGGCGGATCTTGCTACTTTTGTTTAATAGTAAATCATGCGATGAATCATGCGAACCCTCTCCGAGTTATGGAAATAGATGTATCCTCACCAGCTTTTGATGTAATATATGGCATGCTTAGATGTAAGTTTGAACTGTTTATCATATCAGCAGGGCTTGTTTGATGATTCTTGGTGTTAGTAGTCTAGCTACTGTGCGAGCTATAGTACTTGCAAAACACTCACCGAAGAGAAATGTTGGGGCTGATGAGCTCGTGGTACGCTTATACTTATCCCTCGTCGATCGACCAATAGCCCTAGCTCCTAAAATTGTAGGCTTAGTGATCGATCAGACAATAGTCGACATACATTCAGGCCTCATTTGGTTCATAGGGTAGGAAAATCATAGCAAAAGTACAGAGAACGTGCAACACAAAATCATAGCAGTGCAGAGACGTACTCCCTCTGTTCCAAAATAGATGACCTGGGCGGGCTAGTTTGGCCTAGTGGGTTTCAGTGATATGACGTGGTACAGTGCCATCCAGTCTTCGTGTGTGGTAGCAGTATTGCGGGTACAGTAAGTTTTCTTGAAGAAGCGGAATTCAACTAAGTCATGATGGTTCCTTCGTCCGAACAACTTACAATGGGAAAGGTTGGGCCTGCGATGCGACCGGGGTAGACCAGGAATTTTGTGCATGGCAGGTGGACCAGGATGGTCGACGTCCCACATGTCGGTGAATGAAAGTATTCTTTCTAATATAGAGGATGAGCAACGAGTATTCGTTGTTTATTTTTGATGAAAGCTATTGTCTCCACTGTTACGACGGTGGAGTGTGAAACACGGCAGCCCAGTGAACTTGGCATGTGCACCACTCCCTCCTTCCTCATGTAATGCCCAGGTTACAGCTTTTTCTCACTTTTTCTCTATCTATTTCCTCTCAAATGTTTTTTACCTTTCTTTTTTTAAGACACAATTGTTTTTATGCCTTTTTAGAATTATTTTTTTATACCTAGGAGCATGTGTAGAAACGGGCTCTTGTAGAGCCCACTCCTTGACTTTGTCAATGCCTCTCTCTCCTCCACATAAGGAGTACTACTTGCTATGCATGCGGCGGGCAGCTGGCGTCTTGAGGGGCCAGGGCGGTGAGAGCGGGCTCCGGAAGCGGTCCGGACTCCAGCATGGCCCACCTCACATTATCACCATATATTTCTTGGAGTCCATGCGCGGCGGGCGGGCGATCTCTTCTCCCTCCCCCGTTTCTCTCTTCTCAGCCGACGCCCGCCGAGCGATTAGATTTCGGCTATCGACAGTTTATTCAATTACGGTCCCACATGTTAGTGAAATTGCAAGACAAAGCATGTCCCCTCTGGTGAGTGGCGTGCGAGCCGGACTGTCGGGATTGCGACGCGTACGAGTCGTAAGTGCGCCGCCTTTTCCTTTAGAACTTGCGAAGCATAACATTTTCGCGCGATCGATCAATAGAAATCCAGAACAAAATGACGAAGCGTATACAATGAGCAAAGTGAGCTATCAAGACAAGTTCGATGACCGCCAATGCATTTTACTCGGTAATAAATGACCAGGATTGAAGGGGAATCCAAATTTGCTTCGTCTTTTGTCCTTGAGCTCTTGACAAACCAATGCACTATACAGTTGTCCGGCCACTCCACCCAGAGCTCTCACCAAGCGTCGTTCATGCCACCGCGCCGCACACTAACCGGTAAGGCAGCGATGGCATCCCGCCGCGCTGAGTTCCTCGCCGCCCACGACCGCACACAAAATGGTAGGGAAGCGATGGCATCCCGCCGTGCCGAGTTCATCGCCACTCGCGACCTTACAACTATGTGGGAGGAATTTGAAGATGCCAAGGCCGAATGGGTGGTAGAGCAAGAGGCGGCCAAAGCCACACAGAGGGAGCGGAAAAGTCAGAAAGCACTCAAGAAAAGAGAGGCCTGCCGCCGCAAGAAAGAAAAGGACGCACGCGCTGCTGCGGAGAGGTCGCCGGAGATCCAAGCACGGTGGGGTGTCACCGACAAAGCCGGGAAGGAGAACGACGGCGTCTGGCCAGCATGTGAGAAGTAGTAGTACTAGTAGTTAGTGTGTGTGTCTGTGTCTGAGTACGAGCATGTACCAATACTACTAGTTACTATTGTAGTTTTTAGAGCAAATTACCAGTACAATAGCCTAGACTAAATGGAAAAATTCCTATCCTAAGCATCAAATGGCATCTCTTTCTCTATAGGAATTGAGATGCATGTCATCTCACTTCCTATGATTTTCATATTCCTATCCTATGAACGAAGGAGGCCTCTGTTGGAGTAACTACTATAGCTGGCAGTACTCCTGGTACAGTAGTTTTCTTCAAGAAGCGGAATTCAACGAAGTCATGATGGTTCCTTCGTCCGAACAACTTCAAAGTGGGAAGTGGGCCTGTGATTTGACGGCTCATTAGTCATTGTTACTGCGGCGCGATGACCTGGGTGACTCTCCCTTGGAGTTCTGCGTGCATGGAAAGTGGACCAGGATGGTCGACGTCCCACATGTTGGCGAACAGAAGTATTCTTTCCGATATCGAGGAGCAAGGAAACCGCGTGGTATAGTATCACTGCTGATTGGTTCGCAAAAAATAGTATCACTGCCGATTTATAATTATTTTTTATTTCTGATGAATGCTAGCGTTTCAACTCTTATGACGAAGGGTGCCAAACATGGCACGTGCTGGATGTCCCACACGTCAGCGAAAGGAGTGGGACATGAACAGCGTGGTAGAGCCCAACGTAAAAAAACAGCGTGGTAGAGCGTCTCCACTTCTTCCACTTCTGGGTCGGAGACCACATGTAGTAGTACTTAGTGGTATGAACGATACAAAGTGCGACCTGGAGAGAAAGACACGTCTAGTTGGAAGGTCTCGGGGCATACATGTAAACAAATATAAAAGTTAATATGTGCTTCCAACTAATATAGTAGTAGTAGAGTACTTAGGCACGTACTCCATAACATCACCGTGCATTGCATGTACAACATTTAGTGGTAGTACGTAGTAAGAGACAAATGCCGCCCAAGAGTTCACTTCTTGACCTACTTTTGGGTGTTTGTTAGAGTGTATGGAGGGTGCATGAGTCCACACTAGTTTAGCACAAATACACTAGAAGCATGCATGAAGAGAGCATGCATGAAGAGGGGTGTTGAGTTGAGCATGCATGAAGAGGGAACAACTATGCTAAGACGAGAACGCAACCAAACACACCCTATATGCGATGCATGTTCATACCATTTGTGCCTTTCTACTTCACTTACTGCACTACATTACTCAGGTTCGTACGTCCACTCCTGGGTACATGTCTGTCTCGTAGTTCCAGTCCCACGTGTTCTTCATATAGATGGAACGATCCTTGCATAACACGTGCACCTTGATGCTAGATGTCTCGCGTGTTGGCAAAAGGATGAACAAAGCTCACATAAAAAATAGAGTGGAAGAACATAGATTCTGGACGACCGAGAAGGAGCAAGGAACCTCGTGGTGGAGCGTCTGCACTCATAATATTTAATATTATTCAGCGATATAAAATTAACCAATCATCTCCACAGTGGACTGGAAGAGTACGAAACATGGCAGCCCAGTGTAGTTACATCATACTAGTACATGGCTAACCCACGCTATCACCATATTTCTTGGCTTCCGTGCGACACCTATCTCTAGTAATCCAGCAGCCTGTACCGCTTCTCCCTCCTCGTCGTCTATCAAAGTGCGGCGGGCTGGCGTTTCTGCCATCTATTGAGGTCAGTTAACTATCACATGTTAGCGACATGCCAAGAGCATTCTAAAAAAATCCTTTCACGTTCCGTTTTCAAAAATAAAAAAATCCTTTCACGTACGAATTTGCCTGTATGCTTTGAGCAACTTGCATGTCCTATACTGCTCCTATTTGATACTCTAACTTAGCTAGAGGTTAGACTAACTCATGACTAACCCTGAACTAACTGTAGCCAAAGAGGTGTTTGGGTGATAGGGTTAGATTGACAATAAATGCACTTCATGGAGAGAAAAAAGTGATTTTTCAATGGTCCCAGTGAGAACTATCTCCAGTTTAGCACCTCTTGGGTGGGATAGTTTTTTTGGTGGGTTCGGTGCAACTTGCTCCAATTTAAACCCTCATGCTTGGATACTTTAGGGCTATTTGAGCCCCAACTAGCTCAAACAAACTCTAACCCATGGATCCAAACAGGGCCTATGGCCAGTCTCGACGCGGAGTAGTCGCGTGCACCGGGAAGCAGCGCTATCTCGGCCGTCGCGCCACTTCAAAGTTGGCGCCAGTGAGAGGTCGCCTCCGCTCTGGCGGGCATTAATGTGGCACTGACGCTCCTAGGAGACGCTGGCCGTTTCACGCGGGAAGCGTGTGCTGGCAAGGGAGTATAGGTTTTGAACCGTTTCAGGTGTAGTAGTGGTAGTTTGCAAAACTACTCAATTATTGCACTCAGTTTCCTAAGAAATTGTGGTAAAAAACTTTACTCCACAGCCCGCTTCCCTTCTCCTTCCTCTTCCACCGCCCGCGCTCGTCCGCGGGAAGCGACCGGTCAACCCTTATATAGGAGTGCTAGCACAAAAAGATGCATGCATGACCACTAAAATTTCCATATTAAAGCGCCGCTCCGGCGGGAGTATGGCGTATGTTGTTACCTTCGGCCGGCCCATGGCTACCGGGCGACGGCGACTAGAGAAGAGGCGGCGGGAGGGGAATGAATGCAGCTACTCTTTGGGTTCGCCTTACGGCTTAAATAAGTGCGCAACATCACGTGTACCGCGGGTGCACAAATTGTAACATACGTGTCTACTTAAGTGGGCGTCACGTAACTGGTGTGTGTGAGAGAGAGATTCTGAGAGACAGAGTGCGTGTGTGCGACTCTACTCTTCGGACATGTACTCAACCTTTTGCATCGGGATATAAGTATAATGGTATTTACTTTAGCTAGTGACTTATGTGGCCATGTTAACGTGGTTGTGTCAAAAAATGAAAGATGGTATTTACTCCTGCTCGTGATTTGCGTTATATAATTACAAGCAGGATTCTCATGCATTGCAGGGAACATCAATATGCATTTTTTACAAAACACCTGTTGTGATTGACCCATGCAGGAGTAATCCCATGTGTAAAAACTAATTATATCTCGAGAATTTTATCGGAAAACTGGTATCTCGAGAATGTCATCGAAAAAATGAAAGATGAGAGATAAGGCAAGGAGGAGTGGAGTGTGGTGGTGACTGGTGGTCGGAATGGGCGGAGGCATGGGGATGGACGGCGCCGGCAGGCGGCAGCGGTCACCATGCATGCTAGATTATTCCAGAGACTTATTCCTTTTTTAATGGTTGAGCAATGAGGTTGCGGGAGATAATGATGTGGAGAGAGGTGCGGGTATCTTTTGTAAAATTATCATAGTTTGCTTTCTATCCTCAGATATAGATCATATGGTTTGTATTACAAGACGACAGGCACACCATCACCGCCAACTTGTTTTTTTTATAAGGGTACAGATGATAAGTTTGCTGACTACTAAAGTAAAGTGGAATTTGTCCATGTTATGCAAGTAAATAAAGGTGATTGTTTATCATACGGGTAAGGTTGGATGAAGGGTGGTAGGAACAAATGCTCCGCCTAGAGCATGTGTGTGTGTGAGATGGAGTCTTAGTGTGTGTGGTGTGTGTGTGTGTGAGAGAGAGAGATTGAGTCTTAGTTTGTGTGTGTGAGAGAGAGAGAGATGGAGTCTTAGTCTGTGTGGGGGGGTGTGCGTGCGTGCGTGCGTGTGTGTGTGTGTGTGTGTGTTTGTGTGTGTGAGAGAGAGAGATGGAGTCTTAGTGTGTGTGGGGGGGTGCATGCGTGCGCGCGTGTGTGTGTGCGTGTGTGTGTGTGTCGCGGGGTCCTCTGTGGTGGATGTAATTTAAGTGTGCATGGCTTCATCATAGAGAGGTGATGTGTATGGCAGAGGCCACCAACGATGGGGTGCGAGAGAGAAAATGTCCGTAGAGAGGGAAGAGAAGGTGTGTGCGCGTGAGAGGAGTCGACATTGAGAGAACGTGTTTGTTCGAGAGACGCCGAGGAAGACTACTATATATCGATGGTGCATGTAGGCGGGAATTAAACAAAGGGATTGTCTTATTGGTTTCGGGGATATAGGGGAAGAGTGAGAGGCGGGGGAGTAGCTAGAAGGAGATTGTTAAGTGTGAGTGTGTGTTTTACCCATCCAGGGGGAACTTATGTGCACAAAAGAGGAGAACGATTCAATGTGGTGTTAGGATTGAGGGTAATTAACTATGTATGGAGACATAGAGACCTTGAACGTGCATGTGTGAGAGGTATACATGTATACGTGGGATGTGTGTGTGCACGTGCGCGCATGATCGAGATAAAAGAAAGAAGACATAAGTCATAAGATCAACGACATAGGAGAGACGGATCGGTATGACAATATGCATGCATGTGAGAATGCAGGGAAGAAGGCCCGACAATTGAGCATGTGTTTTTGTCTTTAAGAGATAGTGGTGTGGGCTGGAGCATGCATCTATTGCGAGCAGAGGGAGTGAGGTGCAACGATTTGTGCAAAAGAGACCAACCTATAAATGCATATGTATGGAGAGACATATATAGTGTGGGTGATAGGAAGCAAGACTCCATACGAGAGAGAAATGTTGATGGAGAAACTACAGATAGATACAGAGATGGAGATGCTAGCAAGAGGGACATCCACTAGTTTGGGTGTTGGAGATGACCGTCGGGTGGTTCAAAGGGTGAAGTTATATATGTGTGTGAGAGGGCACTTGACTGCATGTAGGGAGAAACATATGTAGTGTGCATGATAGGAATCAAGAGTGAGGGCGAGAAAGAAGGTTGATGGAGAAACAGATAAATGGAAAGATAAATATGGTAGCTAGTGTGCGTTAAAGATAGGAGTCGAGTGGATCAGAAGGCTGGGTTATGTGTGTGGGTGTGAGAGAGATAGAGAAAGGGTGCATGTGAGTCACATACAAACAGATATCAGAGAGAAATGAGATCCAGAGAGACGGAGTTTTGTGTCTGTGAGAGAGAAAGATATTTCACAATGAGAGTGATAGCTAGAGAGACATACAAGGGAACGCAAGATATCTCTAGGGAGAGAGGGTGTGTGTGAGCGACATACAAGAGAACAACTGAGAAATATGAGACCCTGGGAGACAGAGTTTGTGTTTGTGTGTGAGAAAGAGATATTGAAGAGGAAGAGTTGTAGGTTCTCATATCTAAGGAGCGAAAGACATCTCTGTATGAGGGGTGTGCGAGTGGCACACATGGGAATAGTAGAGAGAAATGAGACCCCAGGAGACAAGGTTTTGTCTTTGTGTGAGAGAAAGAGATTCCACATGGAGAATCATAGTTAGAGACACATAGCAGGGAGCGAGATATACTTAGAGAGAGATAGAGTGATGAAGGTCGAGGGAGAGAGTACCGTCAGTGTGTTACGAAGATAAAAGATCATTGTCGACATACAGGTAGCACGAGAGATACCTGAGAGACGATGAACGCGTATAGGTCTAGAGAGATAGTCCTATATAAGCATGAGTGATAGCTATATGAGACGAATATCTGGATTAAAGGGGATTCAAATATTTAAACTGGAGATCACGACATCGATAATATCATAACGCAAATTGGTGTATCAAACATGCATATTCATTTGAATTTGGGCACACGTGTAATGTTATATAGTTTATCAATATTGGTGATCCATAGATTCTTCAATTACAAAAAATGCATGGTTTATATGCAATTAATGTCTAAACGGGATTACACTATATGTTGCGTGTGTGAAACACATTATACATGTTTGAGAAGTAAACAAAACCGCATGAAACACACATTAATTGGAGACAGTTAGCGAGGAATGCATACATTGGATTTCAACATAAAGTGGTTTCAAATATTTGAAAATCCAAATTGATGGATACAACCTTATGAATCTGAGATCATGCCATTTGTAAACCATATTTATGTATAAATGGTGTTGTGCTTTTGAAACTATATATAAAAAATGATGTATATAGAATGTAATTCCAATTGAAAATGGATCCCGCCCGGAAAAAAATAGAATACAAACGTGATTCGAATTGATTTGGCACGGTAAACATGCACTCTGCAAAATTTGAACGAAGCGGGGAAAGTCGCAGTAACCGTCCAAAACCAAAATCTGCGAGATGGAAATCACTACTGCCTATCCCTGCCATGCAAAGCCTATCTGCTGGATTTCTATAGGTTTCGATAGGGGTAGGTTTATAATTTCACCCAAACGTGACGTAACCGCCTCTCACCCGGATTCATACACGGTAGGCGCCAAAACACAGTGTGTCCTCGGCCGAAATCGACTCCCTCCCCGATTCATATTCATACACAGTGAGCGCCAAAAACAAACTCTCGTCGGCAAATATTCGGTGTATGCGAGATTACCTTCCTATCCCCAACTGACTAATGTTGCTGTGATGTAGATGAAATTTGAAACGGGGGCTAAGTTTGTAAATTTCCTCGCATTTGAGACAAGCGCGCCCTGAATACATGGTTCCCCCTTCCTCTCTACCTCCCTTTTCCCCATTCGTACTCCGTGGGCGCCAAAACACCCTCTCCACCCCACCCTCCTCCGTCCGCCTCCGTCCGCCACCCCATCCACCGCCGTCGTCCTCCACCATGCCAGAGCTGATACCCCAAGGCCGCCGTCCATTACAAGAGATCGACATCTCTCATCCACGGCTTTGGACCGGGATCCTTGCATCCCGTCCTCTCGCTTCATCCCCGTCGTCGTCCACCTTGCCAGCGCCGCTCCTATGATTGTCTCATCCACCGCGCCCCACCTCCACCGTCTACCCTCCTAGATCTGCTTCCACACTGCCGACAGCCATCGCTACCGCAACACCGTCAAATTCTCAGTAGATGCGTACACGGCGCCGCACCAGAGGCGGTACTCTTTCGTATCTGCTCAACTTATTTATCGCGGCAAGAAAATATATCGCCACTGCTTTACTCTGATTTCTTGTCTTGGTTGCGAAGTTGCCTTTGTCAGGTTTGCACCTTCAGATCGGCCATGGCACGCTCAACACTATACTCCCAATGCTTATGGTTTTCCCCTTTTATATTCCACACTAGTTAAATCACAGTAGACTAAATTTCAAAATTGGGTCAGACGATTTTTCAGAGCTCACCGGAGTTCGCCGGTGCGATCGAAGGGGCTCGGGTGGTTGTGGGGCCTCGCCGAACGAAGAAAACTCGGGGGGGGGGGGGGGGGGGGGGGGGGGGGGGGGGGGGGGGGGGTGGTGGAGCAACACAGGCGGTGGGGGCCAGTGGTCCGGCCGGTGGCCCGTGCGGTGTTCTGTATGGGAAGAATCAGAGACGAGGAAGAAGAAGGGTTAGGAGACGTAGGATCTTCATCCAATCGCCTGAAATGGTCGAGAGACAGCTGGGAGTTGTATTCTTAATGCGCTCTGGTTCATCATGTGTGGGCACTGCGCAACCAACATTTTATTATCCAAAATCTGCTTGCTCTTCTTTACCATGTTCCTCTTCCGTTCTTCTTTAATATGTACTCTCTCCGTTCCTAAATACAAGTCTTTGTATCGATTCCACCATGGACTACATATGGAGCAAAATGAGTGAATCCACACTCTAAAATGTATCTAGATACATCTGTATGTGATCCATAGTGGAAATCTCTACCAAGACTTATATTTTGGAACGGAGGGAGTATGATAGTAGTACAGTATGTTCCTTGTACTGAAGATGAGCAGGGACATTTGCAGTGTAGAGGTCTATACGGTTGGTTGTGATGGACACTTTGAGCCTCTTTGATTCATAGGATCTTGTAAACATAGGAATAGGATTTGTAGTGGCCTACCCACTTGAATCCTATAAGAATAGCAAGGAAATGCGGGGAGCTGTGTCGCCTTTGAGAGTTACACTGATATTAACAGTATCACACCTTCACTTGAAGAGAGCTGCTATCCGAAGCCTTTCTAGCCGTACCAGCAATACTAGCACATATATTCCAGCAAGTTCCACTTTGCTGATTTTACTCTGATGCTTAAGGTTTTCCCGTTATATCTACACTATGATCTGTGTAGCTGCTTTGTGTCGCACTAGCAGCAGTCCACTCTTGAAGCTAAACACTGCAATGACTTACAAAATTGGCACCAAGGCATTGAGTGCCATTCTGGATGCAATGAAACTCATACGCTCCCCACCTGTTGATTCTTGTTCAGAATATGATCCTAATGACTATTCTAACCTCGAGGAGTCAAAGGCAGATGGCCTGTCCTTTTCACCCATCAAGGTGCCTGCTCTAATTTGGCAATGTTTTATTGATTGCGGGTATCTTGCATATGTTGTCTTGCATTTATTCTACTTTGTTGCACCGCCATCTGCTTAGTTTACTCATCATATATGTCGAGATGCCATGCCCATCCATTATCAATACATATTCCATCTGTCATCATACCATGTTTTTCCACTCAAATGTTGTTCTTGTGCATCAAACATCAAAAAGAAGAGGGTGATTGCCAAACCTGAAGGAGCACCAGCAAAGTCCTTGAAAAATGTGGTGGTGCAGGAGAAATCAGACAACACCCCACTTATATTGGCTGTACAACTAATAACACAAAACATAGGACCGACTCTAGCAGACTGTACCCATACTTCACTGGCCACACCACTAGCTCCACCACACAGCACCTGCACTCCAGCAAAAGGTACACCGATTTCATTTGCCATAGCACTAGCTGTACCATAGAAAAATCCCACTCTAGCAAAAAGTACAGCAAGTCCACCGGCCGAAGACCTATCCCAACTACAGAGACGGCCAATTCCTGCAGATTGGAACCCCATTCCATTTATTCCTAGTTTAAAAGACAATGCTTTCAATGTTGTTAGGGACTACGTGCATATATTCCCATCATGGGAAGATTATTGCGAAGACAAACACCATTTTCACATCTTCCTGTCCAACTTACATGTAAGTGCTATTATTCATGGTTATTATTTTCCTGTTTTCTGCTGATTGAACACATCAATGATTTACATTGCATTGTTGTAACTAGGCGAGGGTCAATCTGGATAGTCATGACGAGCAAAGCTTTCTTGTGCTTTTCAAGGAAGCATTGCAGTAGTATCGGTGTTACCTGAGGAAATCACACTTTGATGGCAAGTCTATAAACGAATTTCCGGTGAAGTCTCATGTGCTAAATTTAGAAGACATTGAATGGAAAAACCTTGTTATGCACTGGTCTCGTTCCCAGGATGAGGTACTGTCTATGAAATCACATGACAATTTGAACTTCTACTTTTCCGCATGTGCCTTATGGATCTTTTTTGCAGGAAATCAGCTCAAAGAAGAATTCTGGTTTGACAAGAATGACAGGATATCGCAAATATGCTACCCGCTGCTTTGCTCTTGTTAGTACCTCTTGTCATGTATCACTGTACTTGCATACATACATGGTTCATTATGTGACAGCAGTATGCATGATAGCTTGCTTATCAATTGTTCGCTCCAAATTATCTGATCTGTATGAATGGTTACATTAGTGTAGAATATATCCAATGCCAATGTTTTTTTAGCTCTGCATTGTTCTTGTAAGTACATGCTGTCCTTTATCAGTGTACTTATAATGATAGGTAGTTGTTCATGTACCATCACTCTGCAGCTTATTTTCCTTTGCCCTCCATTTTCTACACATCAGATCTATATTTACTCTTACCATAAGGTTGGTACTGAAGAAGTTTAGTTGTGCATTTCTCTTGGCTGTACCTTTTCCCTGTATCGCTGCACTTACATTTATAGCTACTTGGTTATGTAGCATCACTCTTCATCTTATCTTAAATATTCTCCATTTTTTTGTATATTATCACATCTATATTTACTCTTAACAAAATGTAGAATAAAGACAATGCTTTTGAAGAAGATTTTGTGGTAAACTTCTTGAATTCCCCCCCCCCATCAGCATGGACAAGGCCTTTAAAGAGCCTGTCTTCACCAATAATGTAAGTTTGTCCATCTCAAGCCTTCAAACTTTGTTGTATATATTTGGTTAGGCATGACTGCAACAGCTGTTTATTTTTGGTGTTTGCATCAAATTGCTTGTTTAAAGCTTATTATGTAGTTCATAAAAAAAAGTTTGTCCTTTCTCAATTTAAGCTTTCAGTTGTACAACCAAGTTCCTTCTTCATACCATGTAAATTAAACTATACAGACCAAGTGATCTTATTTTGCACTGCATGTATGCTTCTGTTCTTCATCCGTAATCCAGTGGTGTGGTGAACCTACCCACTACAGCACAATGTCATATTCTGCAATGTCTTAACTATGAACAATGTCATATCATTCTACTATTATTTAAACTGTCTCTTTATTTGCCAATCTGAAATGGTATAAATTGACAGCACACTAACCATTGATACTTATGAGTTCTTGATCTGTAATCCGGTGGTGTCATGAAGCTGACAACTCCTTCACAATGTCATTTCCTACCATGTCTTGACCTAAACAATACCATATTGTGTTAATGCAATTTTAAACTGTGTCACTTTATTCGTCACTAAGAAATGTGATGAATTGTCAGCACTGATACTTTTATGTCTAAAACCTGTCATCTGTCTGCTTGTTTATCTTTCAGAGTGAGGAAGATATAAGTGTTGAACAAGCGCAGTCTCATCATCTTGCTCAGCTGCTTGCGCTGCAGCTCCCCAGCAGGGCTAACCTTTCTTGAACTCTATTGAAGTGCTGTCGATTTTGTATATTATTTTGTCGGTGTGTTTATTGCACTGGTGGCGATCTTTGATGCCCAGTGTATGTAATCTGTTGTCTGCTTGTGCTTTATTATCATAGTGGCGAACTTTGATGCCCAGTGGATGTAATATGTCGTAATTTCTTTATTGTATAGTCTAGGTTTTTTCTTATTCACGATGCTGAAGTTATTTTACTGTATATATATCCTATCTTCACAGTAAACCGGCCAAACCGTAAAATTACGGTACATAATCGGGCCGTCATGCAATCACGATGTAGGTAAGGCCTGAAACATGTCGAACAGCTCACGGGCCGGCAGCAGCCCGAAATGAACCCCGGCCCATGATTGTGCGAATCAAATCACGGGCTTTTAACAGGCCAAAATTGTCTCGATCCTTGTTTGGCCCAATCAGATATCAGCTGCAAGCAGGCCGGATGCAAACCGGGTCGTAGTTAGGCCCAACTATATGACGAGCTTTTAACAGGCCGAAATTAATATAGGGCCGAAATGTTAAATGGGCCCTTAACAGGCCAAAACTAATATCAGGCCGAATTACTAAGTGGGCCTTTAGCAAGTGGGCCCAAAAGCATAGTGTCCAGTTGACAGGCCGAATCTGATATGGGGCATAATTGAGCCCAAAGCCTCTTAAAGGGTCGGACCTGATCTGGGCCGTAATTTGGCCTGGAACGTGGTAGGCTTTTAACGGGCCGGATCTCATATGGGCCACTATTAGGCCCGGAGCGTGGCAGGCCATTAATGGACCG